>NW_027187391.1:52299685-52335570 GCF_028583685.1 Petaurus breviceps papuanus
TTCTTTCTTTCTTTCTTTCTTTCTTTCTTTCTTTCTTTCTTTCTTTCCTGTGTTGATCTTTAGGCCAAACATTTCAGAGTGGTTATGAATCTCTAACAGGAGTTTCATTAATATCCCAGGACGTTAATAAAATGTTAAATGATAGAGAGTTAAGGAAAAGTACCTAGGTCAATTCATTATAAATATTCATCTAAACTGACACCAATATGTATATGATTGCTTTTGGGGTCTGGTTATTAAAATATCTTTATACCTTCATCTACCCCTCGTAGCTCCATTTTTTTTTTAACATAATGACATGAGTAAGTTTTGGATTTTTTTTTTACTATAAATCTATGTAGTTCTTTTTGCATTATTTAATGGATCTTCTGGTTTATTAACCATGACAAAAGAAAAATCATTATATTAACCTTATATATGTATGTGTGTATGTATGTGTGTATACATATACATATACGGAAATTACTATCAGGTGATATTAATGATTATTTTAAAAAACAAGTGTCATTAGAATGATTTGTGGAAAACATACATTATAAACATTATTTTTTCATCACACTCCAGTCCGAACAACAAAAACAACAACATAGAACACAGTATCTCAATATTTTGAATGAACTATAAAGAAATACATAACAGGATATAATAGACTAAAAAAAATGGAGAGCTAGGTCCATCAGGGAAACAAATACTGGGAAGCAATACTGACAAAGGCAAAATTTTAGAGCTTGAAGGTATTTTGAGGTATATTTGATCATTCAATATGGAATACTATTCTATATCTCATTGCATAGGGATTCAATTTATTCAACTTTCTTATTATTTTTGGAAGGAGTCCTGAGGCAATCATAATAGCCATTGCCAGCAAAAGTGCTTTATAAATGTAAGACTCCACAGGGCTCAGCTCAGGTAGCCCACAGGGGCAACCTCACTCTCACACACGCTCTCAATGCCTCAGCTTGAGTTTGGGGCTATGGTATCTTGTGTGGGGCCCTGGGTGGTGGGCACCAACAGCAGTGACTATCGGCACCAGGAGCGCATGGCCTTGTACTACCAGTTGAGTGTTACCTTCAAGGCTGAGATTAAGAGGCTGATCTACATTCACTTAGGTCTTTGGCTCCTGTTAGCAGCCGAGATGTATGTGGGGCATCTGAAGCCCCTGTCCTATGATAAGTTGCCATGCCCTACCAGTGGGAATACCCCTACCTGCTGAGCATTGTGCCCTCTGACTTTGGCCTGCTCTAATTCCCCCCAAAACAACATAAGCTACTTGGTGCTTTTTGTGATCAGCACAGGGCTGTTCTCCATTGCCCTGCTCATCCATGGCACCATGGAGATGTTTCAGAACCTGTACCTCCAAGGCAAGGCATACCATGACATCTTTGGCATCTCTGCTGTCTCCATCATGTTCCTGGTGCTGGTACATGGCTGTCCAGGTGCATTTCTAGTAGCTCTACTATAGTAAGAGATTGCTGGATTCTTGGTTCACCAGTATACAGGAGAAGAAGTGTAAATGAAGCTTGACACATAGATTATGGTCTGTAATTGGCGGTGGGCATGGAGTTGGGGGAGGAGGGTGGGGAAGCTGGGCCACAAATTCAGAAGAGTGGGAAATAAGAGGGACTAGTGCTGAAATATTCTCCAAGTCCGTGGCCTAATAAGCAGGAGTACACTAGGCTGTGATTCCAGAAAACACTTCCTACCTCCCTCACCTGCGTGTTTGAAAGGCTGTGTTGAAGGAGGGCTCTTAGAGTTGGATAAGGCTCCCTTTGGCCAGGATTGAATGGTCTGATTCTGTGATTGAGCTAATGAGGTTTTTGTCCTTCAGGATTTCCCTTAGGGATGGATTATCCTCTTTATCGCCTGTTTATCATCTCTTTTACTTCTTCCTTCCATCCCTTCAACTTCTTTCCTGCAGCCATAAAGACAAGCAGAGACCAAGCAGAAGCTGATAATAAAGGGGGTCCCATCCTTTCTAGGAAGAAAATACCTCTAGGTTGTGGTCTCTGATGCCAAGAATAACGACTCAAAAAGAACTCAATAAAATCCACCTGTGCCTGGACAATGTGTGCTTTGTATTTGATGAGATTTGGAGTAACATGAAGTACGCTTTCCCAAAATTGTTCTTATCAGTGGATGAAACAAAGAACAGCAACATGTGTATTGTAGAGATTTGCAGTTGTGTGTCCTATATTCTTTTCTGCCCTACCATGTATATGGAAATGCCTATTTTATTTGGAGCTTAAGTTCTGAATAAAAAAGAAAAAGAGTGAGATCTTGAAATAAAAATTAAAAAAAGTAAATGTAAGACTCTAGCCTATATTACTATTGCAGTGTTATTTATTTATAAGTTATTATTATATGTTTGAGGATATTGAACATATATGACATTGATTTGATTTTACCATGCGCAACTATATATATATATGTATGTATGTATATATATATATATATATGTGTGTGTGTGTGTGTGTGTGTAGTCTTTTTGTAAAGACAAAAACATCAGAACCGTGACAATCCAAGAGAAAATGTGAATGGACAAATAATCCTGATGGAGACATATTCAATGAACAAGTTGTTGGGTGTTGTGACATTTTATGGAATGAATTAACTTAATTATAAATACAGTAGAAAATAAATGTAATTCTCTTAATTTTCAATATTGTTAATTTTGTCATTAACAATGATAATAGGATAATGAGGAGGATGAGAATGAGGATGTGGATTATGATATTGTCTTGTTTTAAGGTCTGATGAGTTAATATATGTAAAGCGCTTTGTAAACACTTTAGAAGTACTATGCAAATGTCAATTATTAAAGAGAACTTAGGAGCAATATAAATATATATATATGCACATTAGACTTCAGTGTTTTATTAATGTTTTGGCTTTCATCTGTAACTAAAGTTAAAATATAGGAGGTTCATAGGATCACAAATATGGAGCTGGAGGGCACCTCAGAAATCACAAAGCCTATCTCATTTTGCAGATAAGGATGCTAAGTTTGAGAGTGGGGAAGTGATTTGCCCAAGGTCATTCAGGAAATGCTCAGCATCAGAGGCAAGATTTGTACACGGATCCTCTAATTGCAGAGCTGCTGCCCTTCCTACTATGAAATCGTATGCTGTTTTATGTGACATTTGTTCTTTAAAAAGTGGCAGGGAAGTGTGCAAAAGTTAGGTCAATTTTAATAATTTCGCCCTTATTTATGATTGTAAGAAACATTTTGTTCACTGGACATGACTTATGTGATATTAACCTGACAAATTCAAAATGTATTTTGCAAGTGAACTCTTTTGAATCTAACCGTCATACTCCCAGTCTGCTATCAGAGGAGAGTTGTCCTACTGATAGAACTCTGCCCTGAATTCTGTGACCAGCCAATAAATATTAATTTAATTAAACTGAATTACTTAATGGCTACAAATATTGTGAGCTTTGGGTGAATTCCTCTATTAGCTAAATAGCAATTTCTAACCTAATGTCTACTCTGTTTTTTTCATTTATATGCATGTGAGTATCTGTGTGCATGTATGTATATGTACATTTATATATACCTATGCATAATATATATACATACATATACACACAAATATATGTATGTATAGGGGTATCTAAATATATATACATCTGTGTATATGAATGTTTATGTATGTAGCTGGAAGATAACACTGAATCCATCTCCTAAATCCCTCAAATTATAGCTGCAGAAACTGAAACCCAGAGGTGAAAAATTATTTTCCCAAAGTGATATAGTTAGATAGTGGTAGAACTAAAATTTAGACACTAATCTCTGAACTTCTTATCCATTATACCACATGGTTTCCACTAAAGTTTGAATGAAATACATTTCCTTCAGCTAAAGTTTACACCATTTCAATTGAATGTGACAGGCCCTTTTATTTCATTTAAATTATACCCTTTTCTCTTTAAGAAGGCTTTTTTTCTCTTTCTGAAAAAGGAAAAACACACTGCTGGAATTTAGCATATCTACAAAGTTATTCTATGACTTCTCAACATTCCTAATAATCTTTTCTTAGGGTTTGCCAAGGGTCTTTAAGGCCCCTAAGTGAACAAAATGATATAGGGCCTTGGTAAAAAGACTAGAGAATTAGACCTATAAACAGGGAGACCTGGGTTCAAAATCTTCCTTAGAAATTATTATGTTACATTAGGCAAACTGCTTAATATCTCTCTGCTTTTTTTTTCTCATCTATGAAACCAGGCTGTTGTACTCAATGACCTCTTAGATCTCTTTCAGTTCTAAAACTATGATACTATGATCTATTATACAAATAAGGTGGCGATCTGTTGGAGTCAAGCTAAGTGAAAATTAAATCTGACTACTGAATATGTCAAAAATATGTTCTTGGCAATAATTAACCCAATGTTTCCCTTCACAAAGCAGTCAGTAAGACTTGGGAGAAATGTAAATTTAGAAATGTGACTTTTCCAGCAGCAAAGGGAGATGCCCACAACTTTGCCTTATCCCTGAAAGAAAGAGGAAATTATGTTTCAACTGCCAACAATCTTGACAACCACCCAGATAGCAGCTGTACACTATTCTTTCAAAATATGTTGTCTCAGAAATTGACTCAGACAATGTAAATAATGGTTGTCATTTGATGGCAGGAACAGGAAGCATATAAAGCCATGAGGGGGTAGAGAAAAATCAAAGATGGGAAATATGATATATGTTATTATAAATATGTTTAATTTAATGTTCTTTCATATTTACTAAGAAACATATGAACCAATATATTTGAAACGTATGCCTGACACTGTGATTGCAATAGTAAAATATACATAATTGACAGACAATTCATAGACTACATTTAACAAGTACAAACATCAATACTTGAAGACATTTCTAATATCAAATTCCTATGTGTTAAGAGAGGCATCTGAGTAGACATTAACGCAATGGTCTACAACTGATTTTTGTGTCAAAAGAATTTTTTCAATAAAGTGGGCAAGGAGAACATCTGACCTTAGCAATTTAGCCTTTGAACATCTTCATCATTTGCCAATAATTGTACCCTTTGAACAAATGTTTAGCACAGTGTGATACTACGTCACTGCCACACATGTTGGACTGCCTCCAAAATACACAATCTGTCATTTTGGCAAATTAAGCATTGGTCCTTTTCAGTTTTCTATGGATATGGATTCATCTGATAAACATAGGGTTAGAATTTTAGGCATTTAATGTTAATCAAGTGATACAAGCTTTGTTGACTGAGTATGAGAAAACTTATTCTGAAGATTACATTTTATGTCACACACATGAGCCTCTTATTGGAATTTTTGAATTTATGTATCAAGAATTTGAAGTTGTTAGCACCAGGTTTTAATATATTTTTATAGGTAATGAAAACTATATACAAGTGAAGTTTATTGGGAATCCAAGAAAGAGTATTTGGGAAGGATTAGCAACCTGGCTTTTTAGAGTCTCAAAAAGGAGAGTAGACTTACTTTGCATTTGAAAGGAGGTATCTGTTTTCAAGAACATCAAGCAAAGCATTAATCCATTTCTCTGAGTTAAGCAAAATGTCACCCTTAGTTCTTCTATCACCAATTTCTTATTATCTTCACACTTGAAGACTTGTTAACAACTCTGTAGCTTTCCTTAGATGACCACAGTTAGGTTCTTGTCAATTCCTGAGTACAGGAGGTTGTTTGGTGATTTCTAATAGCTATCAGAACTATGTAGATAAAAGTCTCTGCAAGCCATTCCCTCACACCTGGACATTCCCAATGCAGGGTTGTTGTTTTTTTTTTTGTCCCCATTTTACAATCTGCTATCTTCACAGTTGGAATCTTCAATATGACTCAAAACTTTTCCTTACAACTTTCCTTCCACTGCCTTCTAGTTGGTAGTTGACTTTTGCCTACTCCCAGCAAACTATGTGCATAAATCCAACCAGGATAGAAAAGCATTGTCAAACAAACATTGTCTGTTAATAATTTGCAGAATTAAAAAATATTTAAACAATATTTTCACATATATATGCAACCATACATAACTATATGTATACAAACATAAGTATATACACATATACATTTTTGCTCTCACACATACAAAAAAGTACGTTCTGTACCTTCCTTTTCTTTTTGAGAACTCTTTGTATTGAATGGCCCTCTTCAGAGGTTTGTAAAGTCCCAAGTCAATGATCCAATTTCATCTAAAAGACTGTAATTTTTTTGTAATGTATATATGGTAGAATTAACTAAGTTCAGAAAAAAAAGTTGCCTTCTATTTAAAATAGAGCTTCCTATAGTGCATTTTTTTTCTTGAAATCCATTTATGTTACTTAAAGTGTTTATAAGGGACATATGAGTTAATATTAGGATTTATATTATATATATATATATATATATATACACAATATCCTAATATACCAAAATGCATATATTGATATATTTATTTACATGCATTAAAGATAATAATTAAAAAGTATAAAAAAGAAACTGGAATTAGGTGGATAACTCAAAGAATCATAGATCTAGGGCTGGAAGGAACCTTGCAAGTTATCTAATCCAGCTTCCTCATTATAAGATGAGGACATTAAGGTCTAGGAAATTGATTGACCTGTCCATAAGGTCACCATAGTAGTAAACCACACTAGTAGGATTTGAACCCATTGTTGGTCACTTGAAATTTTACCCCCTAATTCTAGCACTCTTTTTTTCTGTACCACCTTGCCTCCCAAATTATGCTTCCTTGATTTATACTACCCCTAGATTTAATAACTCTGCAAAAAGCAGGTTTTCTTTTTCATTCTACAGAAATTATAACTTGGAAAGACTCCAGATTCTTGACCATCTATGTTATTTGGACAGCCATTTATAGGCTGGTGTTTAAAATCTCCTTCTGCCTCTTCTGCTGCTCTTGGCTCTCTGTCAAAATCTGTCACCTCATCAGAACTCTAGCTAAAGTTCAGTGTCTGAGCCCTGGTAAAGAATTTCTATGCACAGCTCTAAGAAGACAACTTTCTGTCCCACTCAACATAAGCAATATCTATCAAGTAATTTTGTCTCAACCTACCACACTCCATACCCACACTGATATCTGTTCTGGTCACCCCTGCTTTTCCTTTAGACAGGCTTTTGCAAGGCATAACAGATTCAGCATCTTATAGTAGCACATAATCCTTGCCGTTAGCTATTTTCTGTTTTTGCTGCATGACTTGTTCCAATCTCCTTGGATCCAGCTTTTAGGCTTTATCCCTCCTAACAGTTAAGATCTCAAAAAAATTGCCAAGGAAGCTGTCAGTGCTCAGTAGTTTAGTTTTGTAACCCAGGCTATTCATAAGATAGCTGAAGAAAGAACTTGCTTCAAAAAGGAAGAAAGCACTGGCTTTGAAATTAGATGACAAGGATCCAGAACCATGTCCTCATCCTTACTATCTGAGTAATACTCCCCAAATTATTTTATGATCTATGCCTCAGCAGATGATCCCTAAGCAATAAAAATTATCTGATTAGAATTTGAACAAATATTTTAACAACTATTATTTCTGTACAATTATCAAGAAAAAAGAACTAAAAATGAACATTAACTAGTCATCATTGCCAATGAAACAAAAAAAATAGAAGAGATCCTATTTAGAAAAGGGTCTCTTGTTATGAAAGGCCAAAATTTAATGAATTTTACTTACTGAGGGTAACTTGGCAAAACTTTGTAAAGTATTTCTCAAAAGGCAACTTAGATATAATAATTGATGAATTAAGTACAAATCCTACATATTTAAGAAGAAAGAAGAAAAATATTGAAAATACTTTTATAAAAGAACAATTGGGTCAGGTTGGTTTGGCCTTCTTTATGGTGACTAGATTCAATCAAGAAAGGGGCGGCCAGGTGACTCAGTGAGTAAGAGCACTGGCTCCAGTGTCGGGATGACCTGGATCAAATCTGGGCTCAGATACTCAGCACCACACTCAGAAATAACTGGCCGTGTAAACTTGATCAAGTTACTTAACCCCGATTGCTTAAAAAAAGAGATTCAATCAAGAATGAGAAAAGTGTGAACCACAGAACAACCAATTGTACCACTGTAAAAAAAAAAAAAAGCAAACCTTCAATTGTAAAGTTTTAATGAGACTCCTCAACATTCTCTACCAATTAATCTGATATAGACACTAGAATACATGTTGTTTCAAGGAAACATGGTGAGAGTCCTATTACTGAGGCTAGTCAAGAAAGAGGCACTTCCATATTTAATCAATACTATGACATCATGCTTCCCTCAGAAATCATTAAAGAGACAAGAATGATAAAGACCTATTGAGGGTAAACAATCTTTTTACCTAGGGATCTTTCTTGGTCATGGTAATAGAGCATCTGGAAGAATGAGAAAGAGAAAAAATAGAAGAGAGGACAGAGACAGGAAGAGAGAGACAGAGAGAGAGAGACAGACAGACAGAGTCAGAGATAGACACAGAGAGACAGAGACAGAGAGAGACAGACAGACAGAAACAGAGAGACAGAGACAGAAAGAGAGAGACAGACAGAGAAAGAGACAGAGAGACAGAATGAGAGAGAGACAGAGAGAAACAGAGAGAGAGAGAGAGAGAGGAGAGAAGATAATATTCAGCTCATTGCCTATCAAGAAAAAATCCTAGCTCAATAGAAAAATAATCATACATCAAAATTACCTGCTCTATGATTGTAACAATAACTCTAAAATTTTGTCACACAATTATTTTCTGCATTGAGTATTTCAAAGAATTACCTTTTCTGAGATGATTTGTGATTTCCTTGACATGAAGCCACACAGTATTTCCAGATCAAAGAGAGACAGACAGAGCTAGAAAGACAGTGAGAATAAAAAATAGAGATAGAGACAGAAACTGAAAGAGTTGGTTTTATATCTCCAGGGCAGATAAAGGAAGTTGAATTTCAGTGACATTGGAGATAATGATAATAGATGGTAATGCAACTGATTCTACCTATAAAAGTAAGCTAACCTCATACATGAAAATCCATATTAAACCAAAAATAATTTTGTGGATGATTTCTTTAGCTTTACAAAGAATGATTCAATATAGGGATCCTTAAATAGAGTTGTGTGTGTGTGTGCTTTTCCTTATCATTTATTTATTTATTTATTCACAAGTACTTCAGTGATTTTAATGTCTCATCAATGTGGTATCCCCCTCTACAAATTCTAATTCTATATGACTCATATTCATATTTTTACCCAAGTCCTTTATGGAGGATCTACAAGAGAGTAGAAGGTTTTCTTTGTGTCTTTTAGTATTTCATGTACACAAGAATGGTACTCCAGTACTCTTTTTTTTTTTTACCTCACTTTTGCTATATGGTTGGTCCATAAGGGTGCTATTGGTTTTATGGTTTTTATATTTCTTACAACTTCCTATGCATATCATTATCCACAATATTCTACAGACTACTGCCAGCCATAATGTTTGCTTCTCTTGCATTTTAACCCTTTTAATGATTTTAGTCATCAACTTTACAAGATGAATCTAGCAAGGTAGCAAGAGTGAGGAACAATGGATGGAGAGCTGGAGTAGCATACTTTTGTACATAAAATACTAAAAGATGTCACCAAAAAAGTTTTCTAGTACTTTGTAGATCCTTAGAACTATAATTGTAGAGCTTGAATTTCATATTCAAATTTCTATAACAAATCATCTATATTGTCTAACCTCCCTTCCTCAAATGTCACTCACTTTTCAAACTTTTACAAAATGGCTTCTGACTCTACCACTCTGGTGATATTGACAATACATCTACTGTGTTTTTTCAGTCCTCATTTTTTCCCCTAAATTTATCTACATTTTTTGAACTCATTTACCTCCTTTCTTTATATTCTCTTCTCTCTTGACTCCTATGATCCTCTTCTCATTCTCTTTCATATCTAACTTTTTTCTATGTCCCCTTTGCTAGGTCATGACCAGTTTCCCACTACTAAGCATGTTTGTCCCCCAAAGCTCCTGAAACTCAATGTCTTCTACCTACAAGAATTTCTTCTTTATACATTTAATTAATTGAGGCCCCTCTCATAAATAGGAGAGTCCTATTTAGAGAGGGAAGATGTTCACAGAAATGATAATGTTATGAAAACAAAAGGCAAAGTAAGCCATATTATAAATGATAGACAAATGATCAAATAAATAAATGAATAAATAGGCAATCTATAAAGATTGAAAAGAAAGATATATACCCAAGAGAAAATGCAAAAGGGAATGAACCTTTACAAATACCCTTAGAAAGACCAGTGTCTGCAAAATAATGAAATTTATGAAAAATGCTAAGGATGACAAGAAAAGAACTTTGCTTATTCTTTTGAGAACAAAAAGAAAAAATACTTTTGGTTAAAGTTTGGGGACTGTTAAATGATCTGGAAGATATAACAGGTTTACTCAGCTTTCATTTTGCTTCCATCTTTTCCAATAATTATGAAAGCCCAGAGCAGGTCAGATGAGAGCAAGGGATCATCTAGTTCTTTAAATTAGTGAATTAGTTTTTAATGTATTTAAAGATTCCTCATATGGAATCACAAAATGCCTTTCTGTAGTACTTGTTGTGCCAGAAAAGTAGAGATTGGTGAACGTTATTTCAGCTTTCAAAACATAGGTTCAAGAAACTACATATCTGTTAACTTTATCTCTATTTCCCACAAATTCAAAAATTCATTATTTAAATAGTGGTTTTTAAGCACTTAGGAAATAAAGTAGCGATCATCATGAACCAGCATGGATTTTTTAAAAAATGATTGATGATAGACTGATATTATTTCCTTTCTTGACAGAATGGTATAAGAAGGGAATAACAAAAATATACCTTCCATTTGAAAGTTTCTTAAAACATAACAATAGGAAAATTCTTTGAGACAGTAAGTCAAGAGGAAATGCCTTTATTGGAGTATTGATGAGCCCTGCACTCAACACAGTCTTACTCAACATATTATTCAAAGACAGGGATGAAAATATAAAATATATTTATATTAAATGACACAAAGGTGGGAGATATATCAAGTACTATGTCCAACAGAGCAAGATTAAGGACAATTTGGAAAGATTTGAAGAATAGGCAGATTAGCAATATAAAATTTAACAACTATATATGAAATGACCTGGATTTACTTTCAAAAAAAATTGTGTCAGTGTGGGATGAGAAAGACCATGGGCACAATGAATATACAAAATATCTTTAATTGGACAAAAATTCCATATTAAGAAACAACATGATTTTCTAAAGAACCAAAAATTTAAAAAAAAAAAAATACAATGAATGAATTAAGATATGACACCATTTATGTCAGAGGATCTTTGACATAGCCAGGGGCAAGTAGGTGGAGCAGTGGTTAGGACATGAGGCATAGAGTCAGGAAAACTTGAGTGTAAAGTTAATTTCAGATACATAGTAGCTCTGTAGCCCTGGGAAAGACACTAAACCTGTGTTTTTCACAGTTTCCTCACTTGTAAGATGGGGGAAATAATTCTTACCTCTCATGGTTATTATGAGGATAAAATGAAATATTTATGAAGTTTTTATGACAGTGTCTGGCACCTAATAGGTATAGAATAGTAGTTATTATTATTATCTCCTAGGACCTGAAGGTTCTGAATATACATTGAAGAATTTCTCAACTCTGGGCTAGAAAGCCTAGAAAACCACTCACCCAGAAAATGATGGATAATCACTGTATGAATAGAGCCATTAGTGTTACCTACTCCCCTTATAAACACATAGTTTACAGAATTCAAGAAACACAAATTTTATTTATAGATCAAAGAAAAGAAATAGATTCCCAAAATACAGTTCATGGAAATAAAAGCACTTGACCATTGCAGAGCCTTCCTCATAGTCTCCCATGACCTCAATGATTTTTGTGTATAAACTGAGATAAGGTTCCAACAAGTTTCCTATCATTACTCTTACTGGGTGATTTGTCCTGTAATTCTCCCACTCCCTAGCACATAGCCTCACTGACATTCCTTGTTGCAGTTTTTTGGGCTGCCCTGTGTACAATGTAACATCTCAGATATTGCTAGACATTTTTGCCAAAGGAAAATACTTCTCTCTCATTATCAACAATCCAGCACAGCAGAGAGAAATAGCTGAGTTTTCTTTCTCCATGAATCATAGATCTACTAGAATCAGATATAGGGAGCTTCACTCTGTACCATCTCTAATATGAAGTAATTCTGGTTAGTATATCACAGAGGTTTTTGTAGGAGGCCAAAGCAATCCCTGCCCCTCTCATCTTCAAGTAGATCTTTGTCAATATCACCAAGTTGAAATACAATGGTTGTCCTGGCTCCAGTGCTTACTTGATGGTCTTAGGTGCCACCTCTCTGTTGCCTTCTCAACCCCAAAGATCCTTTAAGGGTTGTGGCCCCCTCCTTTGACTGGCAAATTCCTCTTGAAAAATCCATTTTCAGTAATGGTCCAGAGTAACCATCCCACACTCCTCTCTCAGCTCTATTTCTGATGATATGGGCCTTACTTTCTCACTTGCTTTGATTTTTAGTTTCCTTTTATATATTTTTTATTTCAAGACCTGACACATAGTAAGCATATAATAAATAACAGTTGATATTATTTGACTTGAAAAAAGACTAGTGGAATTTTTTTCTCTCAGGCTTCTGGATACATACAAACCATCTGAGTGAGCATCCTCTGCAAAATCCAATATAACATCCAAATATCTTGCTAGTTGTTACTCAAAGGCCTAGTAAACCTCTCTGAGGTTTAGTTATTCAAATTACTTTGAAATCCTTCCCATCACATCTAGAAGGAGCAATCATGAGGGAGATAAATTGTATAATCCCCAAGAAATAATGTTCAGTGATAGAAATGAGAGGGGATGGGAAGAAATGATGGTAGGAAAAAAGAAGAGAAGGAAGGGGAAAAGATAAAGGAGAAGGGAATAGAGGTTTGGGGTTAGGACTGGGAGGGAATAAGGAAAGGAGAAGTGAAAAAAGCCCCCAATTTATTAAAACAAAAAGATTACATTATTAAAGAGAAAGTACAGAACAGGAGCTCTTTACTTTTTTTTGTCTGTCATGTTCCTCTTTGGCAGTTTGGTGAAAAATATGGACCCTTCTTTACAGTCATGTTTTGAATTCATAAAATAAAATACCTGGAGTTTCAAAAGAAACCAATGATTTTGGCATTTTATGTTCATGGATCCTAGGTTAAGAAAACCTGATTTAGATTTAATAAAAATCATTTTTAATCCTCAATTGATAAATGGTCAAAGGATATGAACAGGCATTTTACAGATGAAGAAATTAAACTATCTATACTATATATAAACTACTATATATAATATATAAAAATGTTTTAAATAACTATTGATTAGAAAAATGCAAATTAAGACAACTCTGAGGTACAACCTCATACCTATCAGATTGGTTAATATGAAAAGGAAAATTTATAAATGTTGGAGAAGATGTGGGAAAACTGGAACACTAATGAATTTCTGGTAGAGTTGTGAACTGATTCAAACATTCTAGAGAACTATTTGGAACTACATTCAAAAGACTATTAAATTGGGCATACCTGTTGATCCAGCAATATGACTACTAGGTCTGTATTCCAAAAGAATCATATAAAGGGAAAATGTACAAAAATATTCATAGAGTCTTTTTGTGGAGTCAAAGAATTAGAAATTGGGGGATGTCCATCAATTGGGCAGTGACTGAAAACTTGTGGCATATGAATATTATGGAAAACGACTGTGCTATAAGAAATGATAGGCATGCAGATTTCAGAAAAATCTGGAAAGACTTGCATGAACTGAGACTGAGTGAAGTGAGAACAACCAGGAGAATATTGTACATGGTAAAAGCCACATTGTGTGATGACTGACTTTGATAGATTTGCCTCTTCTCAGCAATACAATAATCCAAGATAATTCTAAAAGTGTTATGATGGAAAATACAAACCATATGCATAGAAAGAACTATGGAGTCTGGATGAAGATTGAAGTATACTATTTTCACTTTTTTTTGTTCTTTTTTATTTCTTGTGTTTTTTTCCTTTTTGTTCTGATTCTTTTTTTCATGATTAAAATGGAAATATGTTTAATATTATTGTACATGTCTAACCTAAATCAGATTGCTTGCTGTCTTGGGGAGGTCAGTTTTGGAGAGGGAGACAGGGAGAAAAATTTGGAAGTCGAAATTTTACACAAAATAAATGTTGATAACTTTATGTGCAATTGGAAAAAATAAAATATTATTAAGAAAAAAAAAAGAAATCTCTTTAAGTGTGTTTATATAGTTCTTTTCTTTTAAAGACAGTCTCAGGTACTCATTTCTCAGTGGAGCCGTGTATGATTCTCTCATGTGGAAAAATCTCTTTCTTCCAAAGTTATGAAAACCACATTATATAGTCTTCTTTATTTTATGATATAATTTTGGTATAGATTTATTTCCTTTAATAGACTGTTTCTTAAGTATGGACTATCTGATTTGATCTCTGAATCATCTTCCTAGCATGGTGACCTTTACATAATAAGTATTTAAAATGTGTTTATGGACTTTAATTAAATTGTATTGAATTTAACTTTATAGTCTCATTGACTCATTGATGATCAGAGCACATTTAAAGCACTATGCTCAATTCTGGGTGCCACAATTTTAGAAGAACATTGGCAAACTAGAGGGCCTGCAGAGAAAGGCAACAAGGGTGGGAGGACTAAGTAAAAGAATTGAAAATAGTCAATCTGAAAAAAGGAGTACATTTCAAGGGTTGCCTGCAAATTCTCGAAAGGTTGTCAAATGGAAGAGGTATTATGCTAACTCTCTATCAGCCTAGAATGTAGAACTACCGGTAGGACAAATGAGTGGGAGTTACGGCAAAGGAGGCTTCTCGTTTCATGTAAGGAAGAACTTTAAAATAATTAAAGTTATTTAAGAGTAGTATGCACTGCTTCAAGAAACAATGACTTCCTTGCTAATAATAAGTCTTCAGAAAGAGGCCAGATGATTAGGTGCTAAAGAGATTTTGTCATTAAAGGGAGATTATGTCAAATCACCAACAATTCTAATTAGGGTATACCACAAGACCAAATAAAGGTAAGCAAGTTCAGTTGTTTTTCAGTTATGTACAACTCTTCATGATCATATTTGGGATTTTCATGACAAAATTGCTGAAATGGTTTGCCATTTCTTTCTCTGGTTCATTTTACAGATGAGGAAACTAAGGCAAATGGGGTAAAGTGACTTGCTCAGGGTCACACAGCTAGTACATGTCTGAGGTCATATTTGAACACATGAAAAGGAGTCTTACTGACTTCAGGTCTGCCATGTTATTCACAATATGACCTTCCTGCCTTAGCAAGGTGACCAAATATTAATTCAGTTCAACAATTATTAAAGATTTTTTTTATATAACAGGGATCATCATCATGAACAACCATTAGATATAGGTTTTACTAGCACAAAACCAGAATTTCCCCTGCTCTGAGTTACTTACATACTCTGAGGAAAAAAGAAATAACATGTGCAAAGATAAAGGAAAAATATAAAAAATGTACAAAATCAATTCAAATAATTTGGGGAGAAGAGCAATAATATTCAGCAAAGATATGAAGAAAATCAGTTAAATTCTTATGTGGAAGTGAAATTTGAGATGAACCTGGAAGGGAATTTAGAATTTCAAAGGGCATAAGTGATGAAATAGATAATTCTCTAGGAAAAGATCACCATGCTGGAAAAGGGGTGGGGGCATCCTTTTCAATGAAGTGGAAGATGGAATGTCAGGTACTGTAAAAGGTAGATAGAACAGTTTTGCTCAAATATTGAGAATAAAAAGGGAAGTAAGGTTTCATCTAGAAAGACAAGCTGTATCAACCTCTTGTTTATGGGCTATAAGATGCAATTCTTTATCTCTTTTTTTTCTCTATATATCTCCATCTCCCTCTCTCTGTCTTTATCTCTGTCTCCTCTTTCTGTGAGTGTCTATTTGTTGCTCATTCGCTCTGTATCTTTGTCTCTTTCTCTCTGAAATTTTTTCTATCTTTGTCTCACTATTCCAGTCTCTCTATCTCTCTTTTCTTACATATTTTTTCTTTTTCCTTTAATTATGAGATATGACTGACAGCAAGAGGAATTTCTGTAACATCCTTCTAGGAAAAGATGGCACTGACAGAATGATGAACCAAACTCTAGCATGGTTTTGTGGAAGATAAAAACCTGGGGGAGATAGTACAAAGTAGAACTGAAGGAGGAATGCCTTTTTCAGCAATATCTCCAAAAGCTTCATGTTTTGATTTGGTATTTGTAAACATCTTGGGAAAGGGTAATAAGACTTATAATCTACTTCATCATGGTTAATTCATTCAATGTATACTTGAGGGTCTCTTGTTTTAAAGTATTCGTACTATAAGCTAGCTTCTTATTTTATATTTTGTTTTTATCACCAATATTTCATCCTGAATCCCTCTCCTACCAAGCAACTTAGTAGAGAATTATCCTTTATTAAAAAATCTTTAAAAACCAGCAAAATCAGTCAATATATAGAAAAAAAATCTTATATCACCTGTCAGGTTCCATATCCATGGACCTGACCTAAGTAAAATAATTGAAGTAGATATCAATTGAAGTAGATTACATTTTTGATTTAGAGTCATTGTTATTTTTAATTTCACAGTATTCAATTCTTGGTTTGTATTTGTTCTTTCCCTTTTCATTGTTGCATTTATTATATATATATATATGCATATATATATGTATGTATATATATGTTGTTGCACCAGTTAAACATACTTCACTTTATATCAGTTCAAGTAAGTTTTCCCATTTCTCCACTATTATCATTATTTATAAGGTGATATTCCATTAAATCTACATATAGCAATTGGCTTAGCCATTACGTGATTGATGAGCATTTGTTTGGTTTCTATAAAGTGCTTTGCCACTGTGAAAAGAGCTGATACAAATATTTTAGTAGATATGGATGCATTTTAATCAATTATATCCTTGGGAAATATGCCGAGGAGTTGAATCTCTAGGCAAAAGTGTATGGGAATTTTAGTAATTTTCTTGGCATAAAACCAAATCAAACACCAAAATTTCTTTAATTTGCATTTCTTTCATTTTCAGTTATTTTCTTCATTCCTTTTCATGGTTACTCATACTTTGTGATATTTTAAAAAATAGTTTTATTATTCATAAACTTTTACCACTTATTTCTTGGAATTTCATTTTTGGTCTTTGATATTTCTGACCATATATATGTATCCCTCTGTCAGGGATATTTTGTGCAAAGATGCTTTTAAGTTGCTAGTTTCCATTCTAATCTTTGATTCCTGGGTTTTGTTGGTACAGTAGATTTTCAACTTAATAGGTAGCTTAAAGCTACCTATTTTGTCTTTTGTATTTGGCTCTATCTTTTGTTTGGTATCTGATCTATTTCTTTCAGTGTTTCCTTTTTATTAAAATGTTTAATATGATGGTCCCATAATCATTTAATTTTATTTTGGTACACGATACAAAGGACTTACCTCAGCTCAGTTTTTACAAGACTGATTTCCAGTTTTCCCATTTCCTATAAAACTATGGAATTCTTTCCTAAGCAATACATGTTTTCAAATTTGTAATCCTATTATTGAATACAGTTTTTTTCTGATACACCCTAGGCTAGTCTTTTCCACTTATCTACTCTTCTCTTTTTTTCATTTAAGCAATATACTAAAGAGTTTTGATAACTGATATTTTATATTACATAATAATTATTTAATTTAAAGTTCAGCATTGCTGCCTCTCCTAGATTACTCATTTTTTTCTTGCTTTGTTACATAGATATCACATGTTTTTTGTTTTGCTTCTCTTTGTTGATGTATATGCCTTTAATTTCATTCTCTTGTCATATTTTAATAATTAAAATATCTAGAACCATATCAAAATATGAGAGAAGGTATCCTTACTTTGCTACTGTATATATTATGAAAGCTTCTAGTGTATTACCATTTTATATATTACTTTCATTTGGTTTTAGGTATATACATTTTATTATATCAAAGCAATATCCCACAGTTTATATATTGTTAGATTTTTAGCAAAAATTATTCTTGACCTTTGGCAGAAGAGTTTTTTGAATCTCTTGAAATATGAAAATACTAAATGGTATTTTTTCTTCATTTATTTTAATACAACTGGATAGTAATTTTCTTATCTATTGTTGAACCATCCCAACTGTCCCATTCCCAAATAAAGGCAATGCCAAGGAATGTTCAAATTATCAAACAATTTTTCTCATTTCAAATACCAGTATGGTAATACTTAAAATTTTGCAGGTTAGGCCTCAGCAATATGTAAACTGAGAATTAATAAAAGAAGAGGTTTGTTTTCAAAGAGACATGGCAACTAGGGACCAAATTGTCAACATTCACTTGACTATGGAGGAAGCAAAGGAGTTCCAGGGAAAAAAAATTAGAAAAAATATCTACTCCTGTCTTATTGACTACATGAAAGTCTTTGTGTGTATCACAAGAAAGTAGCAAGTCCTCAAAGAGATGGAAGTACCAGATCATCATATTTGCCTCTGGAGGAACTTGTGTGTAGGCTAAGAAGCAACAGTTTGGATTACCAAAAATTGATTGGTTTAAGATTGGAAAGGAGTATGACAATGCTTTATATTGTTACCTTATTTGCTTAACTTATATGCAGAGTATATCATGTGGAATGGTAGACTGGATGAATCAAAAGCTAGAATTAAAGTTTCCAGGAGAAATATCAACTATCTCAGGTATACAGATAATGCCATTCTAAGAAGAAAAAGTGAGAAATAGTAAGCCTTTTAATTAGGATGAAAGGGTAGAGTATAAAAGCTGGCTTAATGTTTAACCAATATATGGATAGGTAGATAGATGATATATAGATAGGTAGATAGATAGATAGATAGATAGATAGATAGATAGATAGATAGGTAGGTAGGTAGGTAGGTAGGTAGGTAGAACTGGTCCCATCACTTCCTGGAAAGAGAGGAAGAGGAAAGGGGGGCAGTGTCTGATTTTATAATCTTAGGCTCAAAGATTACAGCATATGTAAACTACAGACATGAAATTAAAAGAAGTTTGCTCAATGGAAATAGAAATCTATGGCAAATGTGCACAACATACTAAAATACACAGAGACATCACATTGCTGATAAAGATCTTTATAGTCAAAGCTAAGCTGCTATTTTTTCCACTGGCAAAGTATGGCTATGAGAGTTAGATTATAAGGAAAACTGAGCCCCATAGTATCAATATTTTCTAATTGTGCTGGAGAAGACTTATGAGTGTCCCTTGGACAGCAAGAAAGTTAAAGCAGGCAATACTTGAAGAAATTGATCCATGCTATTTGAGGTCAAATACTGAAGTTGAAGCTTAACTACTTTGGCTACATAATGAGAAAACAGAATTCATTGGAAAAGACCCTGATGTTTGGAAAGATTGAGTGCAAACTGAAAAAGGATGGCAAAGGATGAGATGGATAGATAATTTCATGGAAATGATGAACATGAATGGGTAGAGGTTTTGAAAGACAGTAGAGAATAGAAGAGACTGGCATGTTATGGTTCATGGAGTTACGAAAGAGTTGGAAATGACTGAGCAACTGAATGATAATAAAAATGATGAATCATTCTTGCATCACTAATATAAACTCAATTAGTTCAAATAAACTTTTTTTGATAATTTTTTTGTCCTTTTGCCACAGTTTTATGTGAAATTTTTAAATATATATCTATATTAATTAATGTTGCAAATATATAACATTTTTCTTTATTTTATTTTTCCTTGATTTAAGTCTTAAGACTACATTTAATTCATAAAAGGTGAAAATAGCTTCTTCTTCCTAGTTTTTAAAATCATTTATGTAGAATTGATATTAATTGTTCAAAAGAGTTATAGACATTTCTTGTAAATCCAGCAGGACCATCTTCAGGCACATGTGCACACACACACACACACACACACACACACACACACACAAACCTACACCACACACCCCTACAGTTCAACTTCTTATATTCTTGGATTGTAAAAACAAAGAGAAAATAAGAGAGAGCAACAGAAAGGACTTAAAACAGGGATGAGAGTATGAAACAATTAAAGAAAGAGTGAAAAGGGAGAGAGAAAAAGAAAGAGGAAACCTTTGTTGTTATCCCTTGTAACTATGTTACAGGTAATTGTTCTTTTCTGATTATAAAACACCAGTTACCAAGTGATGATTTGAAAGTCATTTAATCACATCCTACAGAATCACACATTTTAACATATATCCATGTTGAATATTACAAAGCAAATTGGCTCTTAAGTGACAGGATTTCTGGGCCTGTGTTCACATCTAAAAGATGGAAGTTTGGTTTTGCATGACTGGCAGATTCTGTGCTTTGACATACAGAGAGACATATTTGAATATATAATAAAAATTTTCACCAAGACAATGAGAATTTTGAAAGACACAGATCACAACACTAGAACCCCCAATTACAAAGGTTAAAATTAAAATCTTTTGTAGAAAGTAACCAATATCATTAAAGTACTTAAGAAGAAATTCTCTTTCTCAAAGACCTTTAATTTTCATGTCTGTATTTGTTCAATATTTTCCTTTCAAACCCTAGGTTTTCTGATCAGCTAAAATAATGAATGCATGCATATACATTCTAGATAATTTGGGATCATACACTTAAAATTATTAATGCAATATTATTTAATGAGAATTCCAACAAAATTTTAATTAACTTTAATTTGTTTTCTTATATTTATGATATAATATTATTGCATTAAATAGAATATGGGACAAATTAAATATTAGGGTCTTAAGTATGTTTCCATAAGCTACTAATGATCAAGGTCTTAAAAATCATTTTGAAATCTGTTTTAAAAATTTCAATTGTTTTAATATTAATAAGATTCTACAGTACAAGATTCTTTCTTTAGGACTATTTTAAAATTTTTGCCCCTTTCTTCTATTTTTCATCATTCCAATTTAAATATAATTCTGAAAAATTGTTCTACAGCCTATTCTATCTCCTGGATAAACCCGATTTACCCTAAAGTAGTCTGCAGTATTTCAGATTAAAGTGAGAGGGGTGAAACATCCCCTATTTATGGTTGTCTGAGAAATATCCATTATCATTGGGTGCCATATGGAAACTAATTGAAGCATATGGGGGGTATTTTGATTGGTTAACTGTCATATAAGAATTATTTAATTTAAGTATATAGTGAATGTGTTATTTATTCTAATTATTAGGTCTCAATTAAATTAGTTATTTTCCCATTTTTACTGTGTAGATCCTTAAAGGAGACCAAATGAATGAAACTGATGCATGTTGAGTCAACCAAGGTTATTTTAGGCCTTAAGATTATCCATATGTGGATAAATTGAAAAAAAATTAATATGTTTTACCTGGGGAGAAGATAGGGATGGGGAAGGAGAAGGATTATAGTTGTCTGTAGGTATACAAAGGGCTGTCACATGGAAGAGAAATTAGATTTGTTTTGCTTGATCCCCAAGTGTTCAAAAGGGAGAAGTAGAAGGAAGTTTCAAAGAATCAAAATGATTCTTGAAATAGAGCATGCAATCATAATGATTTATTATTCAAAAGTAGAATGGATTAGCTTACCAGGTAAGCTCCCTGTCGCTGAAGGTCTTCAAGAAAAGTCTGAATGACTATTTGTCCAGTAAGTTGTAAAAGGGTTTCTTGTTTAGTTATTGATTGTGCTAAATGGACTTGGGTATCTTTCAACTGTCTGTGATTCTCTAAAGGGGTGAAGGTTGATTGTTTTCTCAGCATTCATATACAATACACTTAAGTAAATGGTTACTTCTTTTTTCTCTCTGACACAAGATTTAAAAAAAATCTCATTTCCTTTTTACCTTTCCTTGTAGGAACTTATTCCTCAGTCCTTGAAAGCTTTGGGACTTTAGGTAAGTCACCTCACCTCTCTGTATCCCAGTTTCTGGTAAACGAGAAGAACAAAAGTCTTCTGAAGTGCCTCCCAGCTCTAAATCTGTATTTATAATGGCTTTGTATTTCTTTCACTTTTTAAAGCAGGCTATTTTAAACCATCATCTCAGTAGTTTTATGTTTCATTCCTGCTTTGTCTACACAGGTGGTGTATTTGCCTTGTAAGGGAGGAAAAAAGTAGACAATCTTTCTGAGGCTACTGGCAAAAAAGAAGAGAACCATAACCTCTTATCTCACCCATTCTGTTCTACATAATGAGCAAATAGCCTCCCACCTGGAGTGTGATGTAGTTTCACGTACAAGCTAGAGGCATTTATATTTTGTTACCTTCCTCACACATAGTGAGATAGCAGATGGATCAAGCTCTCATTCATGGCTTTTCCCTGTGAAAAACACATCCAATTTTGGTATCTGACATTACACCAGGGCATAGTCAAAGGATCATCAAGATATAGTCATACAAAGCACAGGGATCTAGGTTTGGAGCAGGTATTCTGTCTCCTGTGACCTTCAAGGAGCTGCTGTTATAAATGATTACATTCCCTTGGCAGTCACACATTTACTGCATACAGAGATTGGAACCAAAGGGTATCAGAAATGGTCTACTGGGATTGAACCATATCAGAATCTCAAATAGCAGCTTTTCACAAGCTGGGGGACAAAGGAGAGGTTCCATTCCCCACTTGAGTCTTTGAATGTTATGATTTCTTCAGTGAAAATTGGGGAAACTGCTCCTTGCTTTAGATCGCTATCATATGTGTTTCACTAATTTAAAGAGCTGGGGTTAAAAAAACACAGTAATGCCATAGAGACTACCAACATTCTCTTTTGCCAGAAACAAACAGCATGAAAATATTTATTCTAAGATGTATAGTTATAAAATTTCATAATTAAAAAGCTCCTTTATACTCAACCACTTTGCTTAAGATGTCGTCTTGTGTTGAATCTAAATAATTTGAATTACGGGACAAAAATGATTAGCAAAATATTCAGACTACATAGATTGTGTACATGTACACATATGTATATACATGTATAAATAAAATCTGTGCATACATGATATATATATATACAAATATATATTTTTTACATTTGTAATTTCAATGATATAGGTCACTATCAATGAGAAAATTACCTCTAATGTCAATAACAAATACTTTGCAGTTTATATATTCTCCTGAGGTCGCAGAGGAATAATATATACATATATGTCTATAAGTCTGTCAGTTGAGACATAATCTGTGATTTCTCTTCACTTTTAATTGATAAAAGTAGGTATAAGTTGAGAAAGATAGGTGGTACATTGGACAGATTGCCAGTGCTTGAGTCAGAAAGATTCATCTACCTGAGTTCCAATCTGATCTCAGAGCCTGGGCAAGTCACTTAATCCTGTTTATTTGAGTTTCCTCATCTGTAAAATAAATCAGAGAAGAAGATGGTTAATCACTCCAGTATCTTTGCCAAGAAAACCCCAAACAGTGTCATTAATTGCAGCCACAAATGAAACAATTCAACAACAGATTCAGGCTCAAAATCTACATTAAAATCAATCTAGTTAGTTAATAAATGCTTCAGAGCTAAAGATATTTCTCCTTATTCTTGAAAATTTAACTGCTAATTAATAAAGTTGGTTCATATTAATGTTAGAAAAAATGCAGGGATTTGAGGAAATGGCATAAAAACTTGCAGCAAAAATGAGAAAATAGTCTTCACATCTGTAGAAAAGAAACCAAGAAGCTTAAAAGTATAAAGATGTTTAGTTAAATTAAGAACTTATTTTTTACATCATTTGACACTGGAATGTTTATTTCATTTTATCAGATGATGATGGTGGTGATGGTGGTGGTGATAACGAAACTGATGAGGAAGGTAGCTAACATTTAACACTTAAAAGTTTTCAAATTGCTTAACATTTATCTCAATTGAACTAATGAAGAACTGTATCATGGAATTAGTGGGTTTTTAGCTTAAAGTAGTTCTGTGAATTCACTGATACAGGGAACTCTACTTCATTCATTCAGGTAGGTAAAACACTATTTTTTCCCCATTTTAATTGCTAAGAAACTGAGGATCAGATAGATGACTATATATAATCATACAGTTAGTAAATGGGGCATACCATTACATCAACTAAAACCATTATAATTTTAAGCAAGAAGTAAACTTATTTTTATCCTGATTTTTTTGTCAATTCAAATAATGCATCACTATCAGATTGAATACCTCCCCACCCAAACCCAGGTAGCCTAGGTACATGCCTGGCCTATGTGGTAAGTACATTACTTTGCAGATACACTATCATCTTATTGAACTGCTACTGTCTCTTTCCTTATGAAGATCACAGGTTCTAGAGTAAACAATGTATATGTATTGACATTTCCCCATAAATTATTGGTAAATATAATCGCCCTCTTTAAACAATTAGCTCTAAATTCTACTCCAGCTCACAAATAAACCAGATAAATATCTTTTCCCATGAGCTTTTGGTCCTCTCCTACTCTTCTTTCTTCCCCTCTTATAAGTTAAATGAATGTTGCTTAATACCCTAAAACCTAATAAAGTATGTAATAGAAGCCATTCCCATTATACCACATTTCATCACAAAATCAAATAATTTTGTGGCTTTTGTTGTTCAGTAGTTTTTCAGTTATGTCCAACTCTATAAACCTATTTGGAATTTTCTTGGCAAAGACACCAGAGTTTTCTTCTCCAGCTCATTTTATAGAAGAGGAAACTGAGGCAATCCAGATTAAGTGACTTGCCCAGGGTCACACAGATGGTAAATGCCTAATGCCAGACTAGAACTCAGGTAGATTAATCTTCCTGACTGCGGGGTTGACACTATCCACTGTTCAGCTAGCTGCCCAAATTGATATTAAAGAACCTTAAAAACAACCCTCCCCCCCAAAATGTCTCTAGTAGGAGTTTCTTTCAATCCAGTGCTCCACTTTTGCTTCATTGTCTTTCTCAGTAGTCAAGGAGTGACTAGAAAGATTTCAAATAAAAAAAATCTATAAAACACATGTTGTGGCCATTTACTAAATCACAATGAATGAGCACTCCTGTATTATGTTCCATATTAGGAGTGAAAAATCTCTCACATTTCTGAGGGAAAATGACACTTTATATGCTCCCATCTAGATATAGTAATATAGTTCCTTACATGTTTATTCAAATATATATGTATATGTATATGTGTGTGTATATATTCATCTATATATTGGAACAGATTTAAGATAGATAGACAGCCAGGAAGGCAAAAGAAGGGGGAAAAAAGATAGTCATTTTAGCAATTCGAATGCCACATTCAATTTTTCCATTTCATTCTGGCTTCATTTTCTAGCGCAGTGTTTGTAACTTTTCTTCCCATCATAATTCTATCTCTGTCCTTCCCCACAGTAATCTTGCTGTTTGATATTTTGTCTTCTACAGCAATTTCCCTATCCAATCCATTTCTATATGCCTGGGCAGCAGGAATTCCAGCAAGATAATTAGCTGACACTGGATTGAATTCAACAATGACAGCTCATGGTAGTGATTTAAAAGTTGGCTTGGAAACATTTTTTTTCCAAAGGCATGATTTGAAGAAGATAATTCCTAATAGTTCTATCTTGCCAATCATCTGAAAAGGTAAAGAAATAGAGTTCCTTTTAAAATATATTGTTTATACAAAATGCTCCAGCAGCAAGCTTTCTAATTATATGCATTTGAGACTTTATTTTATTATGAAAACTTTCATTGTTGTATATTAATCCACATTTTAATATAACTGATGCAGCTTAATATGTCACAGAAGTTAATGTACATGTGCAAACACCTGCAAAAGTCCAATTCTGAATTATTCTGTACACTTTCTAAATACTTTTTGATTGTGTGCAAAAAACAAAACTGACCATTTTAATTTAGCATCCTTCAATATGATTACTATCCTTATCCTATACTGCCAATTCTGAATCTTGCCCCATAAATTATTCTCTACAGTATTGTCATCAGTAGCAGACAGCAGTAATCAAGAGGCACTTCTGAAATTCTCACTGTGTGCTAGGCACTGTGTATCAGCATTCTTATTGTTATTTCCCTTGATACTAGTTCTACCTTCTCACATGCATAAGGCATCTTTTATCTTTAAGAGCGGGGGGTAGGTGGACAAGGAGAGGAGGAAGAAGTAAAAACAAATATAATCTTTGCTTTAATGTATTTTAAACTAGCTTCTGTTTCCCTACTACCTATATTTCACTTCCAAACATCTCAATTGCTTGGTTATAATTTCAGCATCCACTCTCTATCTTGACCATTTTACTAAGCTTGTACTTTGAAAAATAAACTCTTTCATGTAATACCCAGTTATCTTTTTTTCAGGCATCATTCTTTTTGCTGTTGTTTAATTTTTATTTACTTATTTACTTTTAGTTTACAACATTCAGGTCCTCAATCCCTTGAGTTTCAAATTTTCTCCCTCTCCCTTTCCTCCCCCCGCCACCATGGTGGCAGGCAATCAAATATAGGATCTACAAATACCTTCACGATAAACATTAGTCAATTTATAAAGAGAGATTATTACCAATGGAGTGAACAGTGAGAAAGAAGAAATAAAACAAAACAAAAAAAGAGATAGAGAGCAAGTGGTCTGCTCCAATCTGCATTCAGACTTTCTAGATCTTTCTCTGGATGTGGATATCTCTTTCCATAATGAGTCTTTTGTAATTGTCTTATAACCTTGCATTATTGAGAGGAAGGCATCATTCTTCTTGACTTCTACAGCATTTCATATTAATTATCATCCATTTATACTTATGAGGGAAAAAGGAATGGTATCTGATTCCTTTTCTGTAGCCAAGAATTACATTAATAAATATGTACTGTTTGTCATACACTAGGTTAAGTGAAGAGGATTGAAGAAAAAGTCAAAGTCAACTCCTTCTCTCAAAGGCTCACAGTTCAATGGAGAAGAGCAAGCAAACAACCAGATAAAAGTAAAATATATATGGAATAAAAATTGGACATAATAAATGAAAGGAAGATACTAACATGAAGATTAAGAAAGGCTCCTGGGGCATCCAGGTAGCACAGCAAGTAAGAGCACCGGCTCCAGTGTCGGGATGACCTGGGGTTTGAATCCCGGTCTCAGACACTTAGCACCCACCCAGAAACACCTGGCCATGTAACCTTGAGCAAGTTACTTAACCCCAATTGCTTAGGGGTGGCCAGGTGGCTCAGCTAGTAAGAGCACCAGCTCCAGCGTCGGGATGACCTGGGTATCAAATCTGGGTTCAGACACTCAGCACCACACCCAGAAATAACCGGCCATGTAACCTTGAGCAAGTTACTTAACCTTGACTGCTTTAAAAAAAAAAAAAAGAAAAAAATTTAAAAAAAAAGAAAGGCTCCTCATAGAATGTGGTCACTTAGCTGGAACTTGAAAGTAGTCAGGAAAATTAGGTGGTAGAGATGAGCAGGGAGTGTATTCCAGGCATGAGTGACAACCAGGGAAAATGTCTGGAGCCAAGAGATGGAATATCTTGTTTGGGGGATAGCACAAAAGGGAGTGTTGTTAGAGCAAAAAGTATATGGGGGGGGAAAGGGGGAGTAAGTTATAAGAAGACTGGAAAGAGGAGAGGGTGAGTTGTGAGGTGTTCCATACACCAAACAGAGGATTTTGTGTTTGATCTGGAAAGCAATAGGGAACCATCAAAGTTTTTGTACTACTGTATTCTCCAGCAAGAAGCCAAAGAAAATAGGCATTTTTCCTTTCAGTATGTTTTGAGTCATATACACAACATCCTCTCTGTTGACATCTCAAGCAATTATATTTGTAATTGTTTTCTTGCTAGAGTCTCAGCAGCACTTAGGAGGTGAAAGAACCATCATCTTTAGCTTTCAAAGATTTGCACTAAATATGAAGTTAAATACAAAAGCTTTCCTTCCCCCCTCCTAGCCAAGGGTAAAGCAATATAAATTCAAAATTCACCTCTTTCAACAACAAAAAGGTTCCTAACCAGTGCATACATGCGACTTGATTCTTATTTTCCCAACATTGTACATTCCCACTAAAGGTGTAGGGAAAAAGAACAAATTATGTTCCACATTACAGTAAGCTAGAAATTAATGAGGTTATCACTTGATAGATGTAATGCAGGTTCTAAACTTTCTCTTCCAACCCTGACTTGCACTAGTCCCCAAAGAAAAACTGCTTTATCTCCGCCCAAGATTTTAGCAATAGGCTTGAGAGATTAGAGCTGTGTTTTTTTTTTACCTAACAGTATATATTTCATAAGCCCCTGCTAATATGTTTCTTCTCATATTAAGTGCTAATATTAATTAATCAGAGATATTTAATTTACATTTCATTGGTTTTAATTAGTGATTTTTAAAATTCAATTTTATTTTCAAATCCTAATTCTCTTTCCCCTTACTCTCTTCCTCTCATATTGAGAAGGCAAGGAAAAACAAGATCCTTTACAATTGTGAAATCCTTTACAGTCATGTAAAACAAAATTTGCATTAATTATTTCTTCTAAAATAAGAGGAAAGAAGAAAATATGCTTCAATTTACACTCTCAGTCCATCAGCTATTTTGAGGTTGATAATTTATTTCATCAAAATTCCCTTGGGATTGTGGTTGGTCATTTTTTAAATCAGATTTACTGCCTCTCAAAGTTGATATCTGGACAACATTGCTCTTATTATATAATTTTTTTCTCCTCATTCTGCTACCTTTACTTTGTATCAGTTCATATAAGATCTCCAAGGTTTTTCTGAAATTATTTCCTCCTTCATTTAGTATAGGATAATACTATTCCATTGTTTTCATTGTGTCCATTTAATATATTTTTTTTATCATTTTGTATAAGCTTTAAACATTTCTCTTTTATAATAATGATATTATAGCAAAAGCATTCTTCTGATTCTTCTTATTCCACTCTATCAGTTCATAAAATGCTGCATGCCTCTTTTAAAAAACCTATCTCCTTATTTCTTACAGCAAGAAAGTATTCTATGACATCTCTACAGCTATAATCCTTTAATCTCAACAGACACTATAAAGTTTTCCTTTTGCCAACATTTTCCCACAGAATAATGAAACCCTAAATAACCTCACCCTCTTCTCCATTACTAGTTGTTTATTATCTAAAACATTTCCTCAAAAATCAAACATGCACTGTTTTGAGACTTTATTTTTCTAAAATTTTTGTTTAATTATGGAATCATTTGAATGATTTGATTTTTATGTCAAGTCTATTTAACTTATGGTAAACTTGTTAGGATAAAACATATGTCTCATACTTTTCAACATCTCCCATTGCACTCAGTACATTGTTTCCTGTAGAGGAAGTATTTAATAAATTATTACAAATTGCATACCTGACAAAATCCAAATTACCTACTACTACTTTTTTACTCCTTGTTTCAGGTGGGTAGAGAATAGATTAATTTTTATCTCTAATCTTGGACTTCTAAGTACTCAGAATTTTTTTAAATAATTAATTTTATTTTATTTAATTAGTAAATAATATTTTGTTAAAATAATTTTATAGATGTTTAAAAATAGATTCATATAATTAGAGCAATAAAAGTATGACCCTGATTTTTTAGAATAAATGATGTTTATAAAAGTACAATAATAAATGTTCAATCATATTTATAAACCTAAGCAATTTCTCAATCTAAATATAATATATCATAAGAAATATCACCATGATTTAAATGTCTAAAGGTGAAGAATGTAGAATACACACTCAGTAATTGAACTTTATTTATTTAACTTTTCTTTTTTTTAATTTTCATATTCCAATAGGACATAATTCTTTAACTTAACATTTTGAAGAAAAGGTAACATATACCTGGTAGGAACATAGACTCATTTTTGACCTGACATATAATAAAGAATGCATCTTCCTCTCAATTTCACTCTTAATATTGTTTCCTGGAATTTTTCCTGGAGCCTCTTTTTTATTATTATCCACTATGTTTTTCTGAATCCTTGATATTATTTCTCTTTTTCAAAATATTTTTTGATTCTTTCCCCTAGAATATTGCCATCTTTGTTAATTTCACATACCTCAGTCATCTCAGAGGTTATTGCTATGTGGAAGTTGAATGGTAATTGATGTTTGTAATCATAACTATGACTCACAAAAGAAGTAAAATTACATATAGGAGGTTTTTTTACATAAAACAGGAAATGTGTAATTGATTTTAGAAATGTTTCTCTATACCATGATTTAAATAAAATGTTATTGCCTAAAATGAATATTATCTACTCTATTTACACAAAATGTTCCATTGATCAAAAATAATGGATAGCTGGTATGCTCTAATATATTGTTTGTTATAACCTAAAAGAGAATGCCTATATTTCTGGTGAAACAATTTTTCATTTTCTCTCTAAATTTCTCTCAATATTGAATAAGTCTATTTTGACCTGGAGATCAAATGTATTAAACTTTTAAGAAAAAGTATATATGCACTCTGCTTATAGCTACTGTTTATTTGTTGGAGATAATGGAGAATAAGAAAATTTTCTCCATGATAGTAATTAATGGAGTAGAAATTGTTGAATCCTTTTACCTGGGTGTTTATGACAGACTATGTGGAGATATATAGATTATGGAGTACAAAGAATGGAAGACAGTTTTTATGCCATAGATATTTTGATGATTTACAGAATTAAACTGTGGCTAGAAAATGATGTGAAATATGAAGTAGTAGTCATTGTAAATATGTGTCTGTGTACTGTGGAGTACAGGAGTTATTCAGTTATATGTCTCCTAACAATTTGAGGATCTGGATCCATCATTATATGTGATTGATTTTTCTGGATATGAATCTGTAGAATCATGAAGTTTATATTCCTTTGTGAGGGAAGTGGGAAACAAAGGCACCACACAGAGAAGTAACAGTGTTGTTTACAGGAAAGATGATTGAGCTTGGAATCAGGTTTATATGATTCCAAATTCTATCTCTGACACTTACAAGCTATGTGATTATTGACAAGTTGATTAACCTTTCAGTGCTTGATAAAATGATCTGAAATTCTTATTGATATATGCTAGACATTTTGTACATCAATAAAATCAGAAGTACAGCCTCAACTCAACCAAAATAAAATGCATGTGGAATACTACACCTAAAAGTGTGCTTAGTTCATAATTCTGATGATACTGGAATGACTCTGGCATTTGTAAAGAGTGATGACATATAACAGAAACAATAAATGTGAATTACACTATTGTGAACTCCTGATAGTCTTGTGTGTGGGAGAGGTGCAGATAGAGATGGGGAAAGACACAGGCTGGAATGTAGTAGGTGTCATGGTGAGTCCAAGTCAAAATGGAATCATGCTTATAAAGCATTTATTAACTTAAAATAGGATGGTGTTATAGAAATAACATTAAATTTTAAGTCCAAATATCTAGTTTTGAATCCTGGCCCTGCCATTTAATTCTCTATATGACTCTGGACACATCACTTGCATTCTTTATTAAATGAGATGATCAGATGGGATGGACTTCAAGGTTTTTTTTTTTTGCTTGTTTGTTTTGCTTTGGTTTTCCAATTCTAAAATTCTGTGATTCAAAGTGCTATGTAATTAATAGCCATTGTTATGATCAGACTTGGTATTAGAGATTAGATCAATATGGATGATTTTTATTTTTGATAATTTTGCAAATACTCATTTTTGTATACAGTACACTGTGAAATATGCTGAGAGTGATGAATTATGTTCCCTCTCCAAAAGGTGGTTGAAGCGGATGGACTTATAATCTGTGAAAAGGTTACAGCTCTTATCATTTGGCCTTTATTTATTTATTTCTTCAAATAATAATATGGTTGAAGGAGAACAATTCTCATTAAGTCAATATATCATCAATGTCAACATAGCTGAAATCTGTTGCTACTGTTAGATTTAATCATCCTTCAAATACTTAGTATTTGTTTTCACCATATTTCAACAAGGTAGGTCAGGAAACTAGCCAAAGTTTTTCTGAGTAAGATATTCTTAAAATAAATTATATTTGTACTATGAAAATACTATTAATTAAAAGGTGATTGCAAATGAGATGTAAATAGTTACAAATTCAAAGTCTATACATTTTTGATGGACAAGATAAATGTTTCATTCTTTTCTGTAAGAGATACAATGTGTGTGTGTGTGTGTGTGTGTAAATTTGCTAACTTAAAAAAGGAGATACAATACTGCATAAAAGTTTTCTCCCAATAAGATGATTATTTCTTGACATATCAATTCCATTTTCCCTTAAACACACTGCAGGATAATATTAATCTATTTCCCATAATTTTAAAATAACAACTAATATTTGCATCATAGAATTGCACAGGCTTCCAGAATTTTGTCACAGAATTTTAGAGTGGGAAGGGACCACTGCAGTATTGTGAAAAGAGGATGTGCATTCAAAGCTGGCTTAGACTACTTGAGATTCTTTGCAGCTTCTAATCTATGACTGTCTATTCTCAGCATCATCTATTCTAATCCATATATTTAAAGGAATCCTTACTACAATAAATCTTACAAGATACCATCAAGGCTTTGCTTAAAAATGTCAAATAAAACAAAACCCAGCACCACCTAAGATAATCCATTCCATTTCTTTCATAGCTTAATCAGTTATCAATCAATAAATATTTATTAAGCACTTACTATGCACTATGCACTGAGCTAAGCTCTGAGCATTCAAAAAGTTTCAAAAGACAGCCCTTGAATTTAAGGAGCTTACAATACAATGGAGGAGACAGCATGCAAAGCACTAGATACAAAGCAAGCAATATACAAGATAAATAGGAAATAACAGAGGAAAGGCACTAAGATTAAGAGGGGCTAGAGATGACTTCTTGGAGGCAGAGCCAATATGGTGGCATAGAAGCAGGAAAACTCTGTGAACTCCCCCCATAACCACCTCAAAAACATATACAAAATGACTCTAAACAAACCTTAGGGCTATGAAACCCATAAAGTGACAGAGAGAAACAAATCTCCCACTGAAGGTAGCCAAGCAGGTGGACAGGAAGGGGCCATTACAGCATGCTGGGAGCAGAGCCCAGGCCTATGTGAGCCAGTGGTTTTGCATCAGGGCAGCCACAACCAGCCATGGCTGGAGAGATTTATGGAGAGTGGATCACCAGTAGCTGTGGCAGTTTCTAGAATTATCAAACCATAAATACCAAAGACAAAGTGAGAAGTCAGTGTGGACTTTGGGAACAGGGGATTTGGAAATGTGGTCCGGCCTCTGCCCACAGAGGGAGAAGTGACTGAGGCATGGTCACTGTAGCCACAGGACTGCTTCAGTGCTCCTAGACTGCAGATTGTAGGGGGACCAAGCAACCAGTCTGAGTGGTAATTGCTCTTGCTTTAACCTGCTTGGATTGCTGTCTAGGGTGGAGGTCGTAGGGTGTATGATCAGGTGCCAGAGCTGGTGGAGGCTTCAGACAGGGCACCCAACTAATAGCTCTGCCAGTTGAAAAAAACCCAAGAAATTTGGGACAAAGCTATCCCCTCTGGAAGCAGAGCTCTACTGTGGCAAAAAACTCAAAAGTCAAGTAACTAAGTGGCAACATGAGTAAGCAAAGGAAGCAGGGCAAGCAGAGCAATCTGACTTTAGATTCTTATTTTGGGGACACAAAGGATCAAAGCATGGAACAGGAGGAAGACAATGAAGTCAGAACTCCTGTACCAAAAGCTTACAAGAAAAATATAAACTGCTTACAGGCCATAGAAGAGCTTAAAAAGGATTTTGAAAACAAAATGAGAGAATTGGAGGAAAAATTGAGAAGAGAAATGAGAATGATGAAAGAAAATTATGAAAAGTGAGTCAACAACCTGACTGAAGAAAATAATACCTTAAAATGGCTTAACTCAAATGGCAAAAGAGGCTCAAAAATACAATGAGAAGAATGCTTTAAAAATTCAAATTTGTCAGATGGAAAAATAATCTCAAAAGCTCACTGAAGAGAATAATTCCTTCACAATTACATTGGAGCAAATAGAAGCTAGTGACTTTATGAGAAATCAAGATACTATTAAACAGATCCAAAAAAATGAAAAAAAGAGAAGACAATGTGAACTATCTCACTGGAAAAACCACTGACCTGGAAAATAGATCCAGGAGAGATAATTTAAAAATTATTGGATTATCTGAAAGCCATGAGAAAAAAAAAAGAAGCTAGAAATCATTCTTCAAGAAATTCTCAAAGAAAATTTCCCTGATGTTTTAGAGACAGAGGGCAAAATAGAGGTTGAAAGAATCCACTGATCACCTCTTGAAAAAGATCCCAAAAAGAAAACTCCTAGGAATATTATAGCCAGGTTCCAGAGTTCCCAGATCAAGGAGAAAATATTACAATCAGCCAAGAAGAAACAAATTGAATATTGTGGAAATACAATCAGGATAAGACAGGATCTTCCAGCTTCTACATTGAGGGATTGAAAGGCTTGGAATATCATATTCTGGAGGTCAAAGGATCTGGTATTTAAACCAAGAATAACCTACCCAGAAAACGTATCATGTTACAGGGGAAAATATAGTCATTCAATGAAATAGAAGACTTTCAAGCTTTCTTGATTAAAAAAAATCAGAGTTGAACAGAAAATCTGACATTCAGATACAAGAAGCAAGTGAAGCATGAGAAGGTAAACAGGGAAAAGAAATCATAAGAAACTTATTAAAGTTGAATTTTTTACATCCCTACATGGAAAAATGATAATTGTAACTTATGAAACTTTTCTCAGTATGAGAATAGTTGAAGGGAATAAAAATGTGTGTGTGTGTATATATATATACATATATGCATATGTATGTATGTATACACACACAAACACACACATATGTGTCTATATAGGAGGGTATATGGGCATCTGAATACATATGTGAGTGTGTGTATATATGTGTACATGTATACATAGAGAGAGGGCATAGGACGAATTGAATAAGAAGGGATGATACTTAAAAAGTGAAATTAAGAGGTGAGAGAGGAATATAATGAGAGGAGATGGGGAGAGACAGAATGGGGCAAATTATCTCATATAGAAGAGGTAAGGGAAAACTTACAATGGAGGGGAAAAACACGAAGGCAAAAGGGCATGGGTCAACCTTTCTCTTATTGAATTTGGCTTAGGGAAGGAATGACATACACACTAAAAAGGGGATTTCACCCTACAGCAAAGTAGGGGGAAAGGGGATGTGAGGGGCATGATGGAGGGGAGGGCAGGTTGTGGGGAGAGAAGTTAAGAGCACACATTTTTGGAAAGGGACAAGGTCAAAGTAGAGAATAGAACAAGTGGGGAGGTGGGATAGAATGGAGGGAAATACACCCAGTCTTTCACAATATATCCACTATTGAAATATTTTGCATAGCTCCTCGTGTATAAACTATTTTGAATTGCCTATCTTCCCAATAAGGGTGGGTGACGAGGGAAGAAGGGAGAGACTGTAGGTTGTAGGGGTGGCTAGGTTGTGCAGTGAGTAGAGCACCGGCCCTGGAGTCAGGAGGACCTGAGTTCAAACCTGGCCTCAGACACTTAATAGACAAAAAAAAAAAAAAAAACTAGTTGTGTGACCTTGGCCAAGTCACTTAACCCCAATTGCCCTCCAAAACTCAAAGAAGAAGAAGAAGAAGAAAGGGTTTTAGTTGGAATTTAAAGGAAAACAGGGACATCAATAGTCAGAGCTGTGAAAGGAGAGTGATCCATCTTGTTTGTGAAACAACCAGGAGACCAGTGTCACTGGAATTAAAGGTACTGTCAAAGAGTAAAGTATTGGAAGACTGAAAAGGTAAGACAGAGCTAGGTAATGAAGGGTTTTGAATGCCAACCAGAGAATTTTGTATTTGTTCCTGGGGGGAATAGGAAGCCACTGGAGTTTATTAAGTGGGGTGTGTGTGTGTGTGTGTGTGTGTGTGTGTGTGTGTGTGTGTGTGTGTGTGT
>NW_027187391.1:52335580-52429925 GCF_028583685.1 Petaurus breviceps papuanus
TGTGTGTGTGTGTGTGTGTGTGTGTGTGTGTGTGTGTGTGTGTGTGTATGACATAATAGGACCCGTGTTTTAGCAAAATCTCTTTAGTCACTGAATTGGGGATGTGGGAAGAGGCTTGAGGCAGGCAGAGCCACCAGTGAGATATTGAAACAATCAAGGTGTATGTTGATAATAACTTTCATTAGAGTGAGTTATCTGACACTAGCAATGTCTAAGGAGACAAGGCAACTTATCTGAGAGGTGTTTAAGAGTGGAATTGAGAGACCTTGACAATAGATCGTATATGGGGAATGAGATATAGGGGGATCCAGGATGACTCCTAGGTTGTGTGTCCAAGGCATTGGAAAGATGCTGTTGCCCTCTAGACTAATAGGGAGGGGAGGAGATAGGATAGGTTTATGGGAAAATATTTGTTGCTTTAGATTAATTAAGTTTAAGATGTATACTGAACATCTATTTCTAGATATCTGAAAGGTGGTTGGAGATGTGATATTGAAAGTTAGTAGAAAGATTGGGGTAACAATGATCAACTTGAAAATCATCAAAATATAAATAATATATCCATGGGATCTGATGAGACAGAGGGAGAAGAAAAGAGAAATAAGATTTCTTGTACAAAATAACTAATAAGAATTGTTTTACATAATTGCACATGTATAACCTATATCTAATTGCTTACCATCTCAGGAAGTGAAGAGGGGGAGGAATCAAGGAAGGATAGAGTACAAAACTAAAAACTTTTTTTTAAAGCAATTGGGGTTAAGTAACTTGCTCAAGGTTACACGGCCAGTTATTATTTCTGGGTGTGGTGCTGAGTATCTGAGCCCGGATTTGATCCAGGTCATCCCGACACTGGAGCCGGTGCTCTTACTTGCTGAGCCACCTGGCCGCCCCTAAGCAATTGGGGTTAAGTAACTTGCTCAAGGTTACATAACCAGGTGTTTCTGGGTGGGTGCTAAGTGTCTGAGCCCGGGATTCGATCTCCAGGTCTTCTCAACACTGGAGCTGGTGCTCTTACTCGCTGTGCTACCTGGCCGCCCCAAAACTAAAAACTTTAACTAAAAATATTTAAAATTGGGGAAAAAATAAAAGAGGGATGAGGACAGCACCCTGAAGGACTTCTATCAGTTAAGCGTCTCATTCATACCAAGATATAAGAAAGAAGGCAGGGAAAAAGCAGATGTCGGAAGAAAATCATGAAAGACTGGTGTCCTCAAAACAGAGAAAAGAGAAAATCAAGAAGAGATGGAACAACAGTGTCAAAGGCTATAGAGAGTTCAAGGAGAATGTGGATTGAGAAAAGACCATTAATGCTTTTAGAGAGAGTAGATTTGGTTGGAAGAGGTAAGAAGCTATATTGTAATAGTTTAAGAAGAGAGTGAAAAGAGAAAAAGTAGAGATATCTATTGTACATGATAATTGATAGGAGTTTAGCTATGAAGGGTAGAGAAAATAAATGTCAATAGTGAGAATTGAAAGTATCAAGTGAGGATAGAGGAGAGATGAGTATATTTTTAGGGAATAAGAATGAGCCAGTAGGGAGAGAGAGACTGAAAATAAGGGAAATAACGGGGATGACAGAAAGGACAATCTTTTGGAGGAAATGTGATGGAATGAGATGGTTTGAACACTCAAGAGAAGTTTGCCTTAGTAAGGAGGTGAAGGAAGAGTGATAGAAGCCCCCTGAAGAAGAGATGAGGAATGGTGGAGAAGATTTAATGGACTTCCAACCTAAATTCACCAGTGTGGAAATTCTACCCTATGTGGCTATGCATAACAGTTTTACTGTATTTGAAATAACTGCTTTGAAAATACTTGAAGGTAGCTCTTATAGTCTTCATGTCTCTAATGCATGCTAAACTGCCATTTTTTTCAACCATTGTTCATATGGCATGAACTCAATGTCCTTCCTAATACTGCTTACTCTTCTCTGAATGCCCAACAATATATGAATGCTCTTCCTAAACGGTGACACCCAGAATGGAACATCATGCTTCAAATGTATTCTTTTTTTTAATGTTTTCGTTTCCACCAGATTTTGAGTTACAATTTTTCTCCCCGTTTTTCCCCTACCAACCGCCCCAAAATAGCAGTCCCACTGATTATCCCCTCCTCCAATCTGCTCTCTCCCATATTTTCTTCCACACCCATTTCTATTATTCCAGTGGATCTCTATGCCTCAGTGCCTGCATATCTTATTTCCCAATTACATGTAAGATGGTATTAATAATAGTATATATATATACACACACACACATATACATATTTTTGAATATTTCATTTTAAAACTTTCAATTCCAAATTCATTCCCTTCCTCCCTTGTCACCCACCTGTAATGGGAATGTAAATTTGAAGATCTTCCCTGCCCCTAGGCTAAAGTGCACCCTGAGCCTGGGGTTTGAAGCTTGTTTTTCAGTAGATACTTCTTGATTGGCCAGTGAGTCAATAAGATTGTTACATTCTCTGAGCCAGGAGAAGGCTATATAAGCCCTGATGTGTAGTTTTGTTTTGGGGCTCACTTTGAGAAGTGTTCTGTGATTTGATCTGGATTCTGGGAAGCCGTTGTCCAGAGCCCCCTCTTGGCTTTGAAACCCAGATGTTGATTGGGTATGGATATAATGGTTGGACAGTTTGAAATCTGTCTACTTGATCTGTTTCTGTCTTGATAATTCTGCCTGTATACTTTGAAGTTCGGGGTGCTGACCTCTTTCTCCTGAACTAGGTAAATGATACATGTTTGACTGATTAAAGTAAGCTTGTTAACCCATTTTGAGTTGCTTTCCTTTATCAAAGCAGATTCAAGAACCTGTGTTGGCAGACACCCTGAGAACGCTTGGGGTGGTTGCTGCTACACCACCCTTACTGGGAAGATAAGCAGTTCAGTCTAGGTTGTACATGTGTGGCTAATTAAAAACAATAACATAGTAGATATATTGTAAAAGACTGACTATATTTCCTTCTCTCCTATCCCACCACCCACTTTTCAAAAGTGGGTGCTTCCAACTTCCCTCCCCCCGAACCTGCCCTTCCTTCCATCATCCACCCTCTCATCCCCTTCACCCCCTATTCTCCTGGAGGGTGCGATACCCTATTTAGTGTGTATTTCACTCCCATCCTCAAGCCAGATTCAATGGGAATAAGGCTGAACCATTCCCTTTTGCCTTCCTATTCTTCCCCTCCATTGTAACCATTTTCCCTTGCCTCTTCTGGATGAGATAGCTTACCCCAATCTGTCTCTCCCCATCTCCTCTCATTATATTCCTCTCACCTGTTAATTTCACCTTTTAAGTATCATCCCTTCCTGTTAAATTGGTCCTGTGCCCTCTATTTATATATACCTGTAAACATATATACACACATTCACATATGTATTCATATGCCCATATACCCTCATATAGAGACATATAAGTGTGTGTGTGTGTGTGTGTATAATTTCTAATCCCTTCAACTACTGAGAAAAGTTTCATAAGTTACAATTATTGTTTTTCCATGTAGGAATATTAATAGTTCAACTTTGATAAGTTCCTTATGATTTCTTTTCTCATGCTTCTCTTGCTTCTTGTATCTGAATGTCAAATTTTTTATTCAACTCTGTTTTTTTCGGCAAGAGTGCTTGAAAGTCCTCTATTCCACTGAATGACCATATTTTCCCCTGGAACATAATACTCAGTTTTGCTGGGTAGATGACTCTTAGTTTTAATCCCAGCTCCCTTGACCTCCGGAATATCACATTCTAAGCCCTTAGATCCCTCAGTGCCAGATCCTGGGTTATCCTGATTGTGTTTCCACAATATTCAAATTATTTCTTCCTGGCTGCTTATAATATTCTCTCCTTAATCTGGGAATTCTTGAACCTGGCTATAATATTCCTAGGAGTTTTCTTTTTGGGATCTTTTTCAGGAGGTGATCGGTGCATTCTTCCAACTTCTATTTTGCCCTCTGGTACTAAAACATCAGGGCAGTTTTCTTTGAGAACTTCCTGGAGGATGCTTTCTAGGTTCTTACTTTGGTCATGGCTTTCAGGTAGTCCAATAGTTTTTAAATCATCTCTCCTGGATCTATTTTCCAGGTCAGTGGTTATTCCCATGAGATATTTCACATTGCCTTCTATTCTTTCATTTGTTTGGATCTGTTTAACAGCATCTTGATTTCTCATAAAGTCATTAGCTTCCATTTGCTCCAATTGAATTCTGAAGCAATGATTCTCCTCATTGAGCTTTTGAGAATCTTTTACCATTTGGCAAATTTGGCTTTTTAAGGCATTCTTCTCCTCTTTGCCTTTTTGAGCCTCCTTTGCCATTTGAATCATTCTGTTTTTTAAGGTATTATTTTCCGCAGTCAGGCTGTTGACTCTCATTTCATAATTTTCTTTCATTGTTCTAATTTCTCTTCTCAATTTTTCCTCCAATTCTCTTATCTGCTTCTCAAGGTCCTCTATGGCCTGTAACCAGCTTGTATTTTCCTTTGAAGCTTTTGGTGCAGGAGTTCTGACTTCACTGTTTTCCTCCTGTTCCATGATTTGCCCCTTTATATCCCCAAAATAGGAGTGTAATGTTGGAATCTTATGTCTGCTTTGTTTCCTTTGCCTGCTCATTTTGCCCTTCAATTACTTGACTTTTGGGCATTTTGCCACAGTAGGACTATGCCACCAGACAGGGGAGCTTTCATCCCAAACACTGGGGTTTTCTCAGCTTCAACAAGTATTAGATTGGTGCCCTCTCTGAGGTCTCCACACACTCTGGCAAGCTGGACACACACCCCAGGACCTCCAGCCTAGACTGCCATCCAGATCCAAGCAGGTTAAAGCAAGAGCGATTACCCCTCAGCCTGGTGCTTGTTCCTCCTACACCCTGCAGGGTAGTAGCTGAATATGCCAAGTGGCACTGGCTCTCTGCGCAGGATTCTCAGCGGCTTCTCACCCCGGGGTAAAAGCCACACACTCCCACTTACTGGTCCCAAAGTCCAGACTGCACTGACCTCTCACTTTTTCCTTAGCATCTATCTGTTGATAAATCTGGAAACTGCCACAGCTTCTGGTGATCTTGAATCCCTCTGGCCAGCGGCTGGTGAGGCCCACCTTGGGGCTAAAGCCTCTATGTGGGGCTGGGCTCAGCTCCCAGAGCACTGGGCTGGCCGATTCCTGCCAGCCTGCCAGGCTGTCCTCAGCAGGAGGTTAGCTTCTCTGTGTCATTTTGTGGGTTCTGCAGCTCCAAAGTTTGTTTAGAGTCCCCTTTTTACATGGATTGGGGAGGGTGGAAGCCTTAGCCACGGGAAAGTTGTGCTTCTTTTCCTCCATCTTGGCTCTGCCCCTCCAAATGTATTCTAACAATGAAGAATATAGGATTTATTCCTGAAAGTTGCTGTTCACCTATTGTAGTCCATGATCAACTTTGGCTGCCACATATTTGACTGACTCCTGTCAAAACTGAAGTCTCACAATACCGAACAATATCTTTCTCAGGAAAGTGCTGCCTCATAACATATTTGTAAAGCCATTTTAAATTTAATTTTCTCTCAAAATAATCCTCCTTGTTAGAGAGTTAAAGTTATTTTTACAAGGACAAAGAGCTTGTAAAAGACTGTTCTGTGACTGAAACATATAAGTTGATGATTACTAACTCCAAGGCCTCTTTTTTCTTTTACAACATTCTTTCTCTTTATTAATGTTATTAACTGTAACATATAATTATTAAAATCCCTAAGATCTTTATTTCTGTCCTAGATAAATATATTGTCAGCTTATATTTGCATTGTTAGTTTTCTTATTTTACTTTTTACTTTTACCTACTGAATTCCATCATGTTTTCTAAGAATGTTTCCCTTTAATTTAACAAGATAATTTTGAAATATATTCTTAACATTAGCAACCTCATCTAATTTGGTTTCAACTGAAAAGTTAATTAGTATATTTTCCATTCTTTTGTCCTGGTAATCACAAAGCTATGACTGGCAATCTTGGCTGTCATGAAATGCCCCATAAAATGGACCCTTGCATTTACAGTTAAATTTATATTTTGAGAAATAGTCCAGAAATATTATGAAATTAAGTTCATTAAGAGAATTATGAGGATGGAATTAGTTACTATAGTGGTAAATAGATAGATGTCATTAGTAATGCTTGTAATATATTTCTTTTCTATTTCAATTATTTATTCTTGCTTACTATATTCTATGCTTCTGTTTAATAATTAGATGTTTCTAAACTGCTGAAGAAGTCCATGATTTAAATTTTTATACTCCCAAGTTGTGATGAAATGAACCATGGGTCCTGGTAGGATCATGAGTCTGCATTATCAGTAAAGATTTTGGAAAAGACTAATGCACTGAGAATGGTGAAATCTCTGCTCCTAGGGAGAATAAGGCTGTTGAATGAATTGATTTGAGGAGTTCTGAGCTACAGTAGAACTAAAGTAAATTAGGGGACCATATTAATTAAGTCATCAATATAGTGAGCCTGTAGGAGTGTGTAGGCTCATATTAAGAAGGAGTAAATCAGTCCAGGTCAGAAATGGATTCAACACTTCTATGCCAATGTACCAATGTGCTTCAGGGTACAGACCTCAGTTGTTAGTACACTGCTAACCTGGCTGGAATAGTGGAAAGAAAGAAAGAAAGAGAGAAAGAAAGAAAGAAAGAAAGAAAGAAAGAAAGAAAGAAAGAAAGAAAGAAAGAAAGAAAGAAAGAAAGAAAGAAAGAAAGAAAGAAAGAAAGAAAGAAAGAAAGAAAGAAAGAAGAAAGAAGGAAAGGAAGAAAGAAAGAAAAAGAGAGAGAGAGAGAGAAAGGAAGGAAGGAAGGAAGGAAGGAAGGAAGGAAGGAAGGAAGGAAAGAAGGAAGGAAGGAAGGAAGGAAAGAAAGAAGGAAGGAAGGAAGAAAAGAAGGCAGGAAGGAAGAAGAAATAAAAGATAGAAAAAGGAAGGAAATAAAGAGAGGAAGGAAGGAAGAGATAAAGAGAGAAAAAAGAGAGAAGAAAGAATGAAGGAGAGGAAGGAAGGAAAGAAAGAAGGAAGGAAGGTGAAAATAGAGGAAGAAAGGAAGTAAACAAGGAAGGAAAAAAAAGAAGGAAAGGAGAGAAGGGACGACATGAGAATAGGTAATGGGAGGAGAAGAAGAATTCAAGAAAAAGATCAGGAAAGCAAGTGAAAGAGGAATTGAGAGGGGAAAGGAGGAAAGGGAAAGGGATTGACAGAAGAATGAAGACCCAATAAATCTCTGTTATGATATATAATTAAAAACTAACATTTGAATGTCATTCTTGAACTAATCATTCACCTATCCTTCCTGTTCTATAGAATGGTTTCCATCATATACTCCTCAGCATGGATTTGTCTCATAATGGAACATACCTACTTTTGGTGAGATAGCTGTAACTTTTTTTTTCTTCAATTATTGCCAAGGTAACACACTTTTCTCCCAAATATACACTAAATAAAATAGTGTATTAAGGTAAGTTTCTAGTATTGTAGCATCAAGGACACTTTTACTTTTTCAGATTATCAAGAGAAATGCTTTTATTGTTAGAAACAAAGGTAACAGAGTTAAAACACACTGCATCATTTCACTATATCTATGTAGTCTGCCATTCTGTCATAAAAAGAGAGTATATTAGTCTGATATTTTTGTCCTTTCTGACTTTACAGATTATTTTTCTTCTTGTAATGTTTTAGTTATTGATTTAATCTTGGCTATGAGAAATGATTTTAGTTTATTGAATCCAATAAAATTATATCTACTTATCATTAACATTTATTTTTTAAGTGACAGACTACTTTTTTGTTTCCTGAATATCCCTACTTAGATCCTTAGATCTTCCATCTGCCTAAAATACTCTTCCTTTCAGGTCAAACTTGCCTTATTCTAAGTAATTCTTCAAGACCTAGCTGAAGTGACACTTCCTCTAGGAAGTCCTTCCTTATCCCCACAGCTACAAGTAATTGTTCCCTCAATTTATATGGCATTATGCTATATAAATTATGCTATATTATCTATCAGCTTCGACCTTACTTTATAGTATTCGTGTATGAAATATATATTCGATTCTTGATAGTAAGTTCCCCCAAAAAGTCTAGCATAGGGCCTTTCACATAATAGGCACTTGATAGATATGTGTTAGATAAATCAGTTTTCCCCTCTCAATTCAGTTTTGATACTCTTAGAGTTCAACCTTAACCTGTACTTAAGCCATGATTCCCACCTTCATGGACCATATTATTTATGGGGTTATTATGATACTTAGCCCTTTAAAATTTGTTATCAATTGATTTTTCACATAAAGTCAGAAGTGTACTGAAATGTCCTGCTTAAAAAAAGTTCTGTTACTGTTTATTCCAACTTGTTAATCACGCATATGATATTTGCTTATTCTCATGAACATTTCAAGTCTTATCACTAACTGTCCTAATATCCTACTCAGATTTGAATTTGGACCAATAGATTCAAAATAAAAAGAAATTGCATATTCTTTTTCTTTCAAATGAAAAGCAAGGTGATTCCTAACTTTGAAACTGACAGGTTGGTATTACTAACAACTTCATCATTACACTTCTAGTGGAGTGTCCCAGGAAATTCCAAAAACATAGACAGCATGATCATAAAATTTGCAATTGACTCAAAGCTTGGCAGGAAAGATAACACAAGGGATGGCAGTCAGAATCACAAAATATCTTGACTGGAACAAATATGGGGCCAAAATTATTGAGATTGTATTGAATAGGGATAAATGTAAAGTCCTGCTTTTGAGTTTAAAAAGTCACTTGCAAGAGAGCATTATGAATGGAACATGGATTAGATACCAGCTCTTGTAAAAAATGGTCTTATAGTTTCAGTGAAATGAAATCACAATGAGACAATGATGTGGCTTAATAGGAAGAAAATAAAATGTAAACTTAAGATGCATTAACAGAAATGTACTCTCCATAAAGAGCAAAGTGATAAGCCTACTATACTCTGCCCTGGTAAGAAGGCATCTGACATGTTCAGTACAGGGCACCATATATTTGGAGTAAAATTGGTGAATCAAGTTTTTCCAAGGATTAGAGTCTAGGATGTCAAGGACTCTAGAGACTATGTTATATTAGGATTGGATAACAGAACTGTATATATTCACGCTGGAAAAGACTTAGAAAAACTTGACAACTATTTCAAAATATCACAGAATTGTTGTCCTTGAACTGATTAATTAAGTTTGTCATGTTGAATCAAGATTATGCTTATTCTGCTTAAGCCCATAGGGCAGAGACATAAGTAAATGGGTAGATATTGCAGTCTACTCATGGTACCACCACTTTTCTCAACAATTTTTTAAACAAAATGAAATGAATAATTTCAACTTAGCATTGAGGATCAGTGTGGCAATGAGGGGAAATGTCATTTTGATCATGTTAGAAATGGATTGTAAAATAGTGCAAATATGAACTAAATCATTATCAATTGCACTGTTAATTGAAAATAATAACTGATTTTCTCTTGGATACTGCATTAGTGATTGTATGTGGAAGTTTGAAAGAGAGTAAGGGAAAGGGAAAATTAATATGCATTAATAGGCTGAAATGTGACAAATTTCAGTTGATTTCCTATTGAATTGAAATTCTAATGGAAGAAACAAATGCTTTGGAAAGAGTATCCTCTAAAGTCTACAGGCAAACCAGTGGGTAATAAGCTTATTCATATTCCTCCTATTCCTGTTTAAATCAAATTTTGAAGATCCACTAATATAGCCTTTCTAAAAAAAAAGATTGTTGAGAATCTGCAAAAATACTAGAATCTAGAATTAATAAATTGTATTTATGCATGAGAAAAACACTCTCCAGATGGTAATAGACAATTATCAGTAACTCAGCAAGACAACATTTTGCCTTTATCAATGAAATCTATCAAAACAGTGGGAAAGAGAAGTAAGTCCATTTGCATGCATATCCTTCTTTAAAAGTACACAAAGGACTCTTCTGAAGTTTTTAGTCTATCTGCAGACTTCTTAGAAATCCAAGAACTTCCAAAATATTTAATATCTTGACCAGAAAAAAAGTCCACACACGCACTAGAAATGTGATCTCAGCATCTACCAATCACTACCTAATGATAATTCAATGTTTTGAATGGCAGAAGAGAAGCATTATTCTCTTCAGAAAAATGGATTCTAAAATATTCTACTATCTCATGAGTCTTTATGAGAATACAATATAATCAAGGCTATCATGTCTCCAGAGAACAAGGTTTTCTGATTTATGTTTTCTTACTGCTCTTTTGTAGCCTTGGTGACATGGGAATAACAATATACTGAGTCAAATATAATATATTTGGATTTCAATTTTCTAGTAGCAAAGAGAAACCAATTTTTGAAAGGTCTAGTTGACAATAGGTGATTCAATTCTTAGCCCAGTCCTAAATAGAGGATATATACCAAGTCATATTTTCACCCCATTGGCCATATAATTATCATATCAAGGAATCCTTCACAAAAGGATTACTTCTGGGTGTTGGGTACATTGCTTATTCATAACATGGCTCTTCATTTCCTTTCAACTTATTTGCAAAATAATTTCCCTTTGTAGATCTTTGTCTTATTCAACCAAAACATGATAAGCCTAAAAGAAATATGGCCTCATACCAGAGTGATTCATCTCACTACCCAGTCACAATATGAAAAAACAATTTGGATCAGTGACACCAAACTTTATGCAAAGTTACATGTGGGATATCTTTAATTCTGTAGCACAACTTTGCATGAAATCTCAATTCTTTATATATTAAATCAGCAGACTCTTCCAAATTTTACTTCACTTATAATAGGAACACTTGTACACCAAAGAGATAATTCTCATTCAGGTTTGATCTAAGGATGAAATAAGACACTAATAAATTATTTAACTGATAACAAAAGAAGGTATACTTTGCCCTAATATAGCAAAAATAAGCAATAAGGATGTTGTAGCACCTAACTTCTTGGGATGAAGCTCCTCTCATCTCTATATGGAAATGCATCAGATTAGCAGTGACTTGTAACAATGAAAAATTTGACAAGTGTAAGGAATTCTGATTCCATGTGTTTGGGACTTTTAAGTTCTTAGCAGAACCAATATCAAAAGAATCAGGCATGAATCAAGTTTTGGAAGCAGCTTAATACATAGGTAGTAAATTGAACAACTATATACCTGTTAATAAGCAGGGACAAACTTTTTTTTGTTTTTTGGAGAGGTGAAGGGAGGGCAATTGGGGTTAAGTGACTTGCCCAAGGTCATATGGCTAGTAAGTGTTAAGTGTCTGAGTTCGGATTTGAGCTCAGGTCCTCCTGACTCCAGGGCCAGTGCTCTATTCACTGTGCCACCTAGCCACTCCCAGGGACAAACTTTTTACCTTGGGATAGAAGAGTGTCATTTGCCAAGTTGATGGGCATTTCAGTAACATGGATGCTCAGACAGATCAAAACCAATTGAGCAATAATAATTGCCTTGTCCCAAGTTATAGGAACTATATGTTCTCATGACAAATACAACATAGCAATACCCCCCCAAATTTTACACTGCCAAGAGTCTTGCCAACCTTAGTAGTGTTTATAATAGCTCCAGTCTGAATGTTTAGCATAGCTTATGTCTTCTGGGGACTTACATACTCCACAAAAATACTGTATAAAATAGAATACCCCAGCAAAAATTCTGCATTGGTCTTAACTCCAAAGCAGAGAGCCTTTGATTATTTCATCCAATGCTCTGCAGGCCCCAGATCACTAGGAAAAACCCTGGCTACAAGCTGTGAAACCTTGTAGATAAAGATCTCCTGTGGTCCTTTCCTCAAGGCTCATTTACATGCCAAACTTAAAGCCTGAAGCTTAGCCACACAGAGGAGTTGCTATGATTGTAATGCCAAGCAAAGGCAACTTCCCAAGGTTCAAAATACCAGCATAGATGCTCTCCATTTTATTCAGTGACGAATTAAAAACAGAGAAAATCAAAATACAGCATTTACCAAGTATAATTCAATAATTTCCAAGCACTACTCCACCCCTGGAAAGTACATTCATTTAGTTAATCACAAAGTCCCTCTCCTCAAATGGAGATTAATTTCCAATCATAAACAAAGTACATTCATTTGGTCAGTCACAGAGCACAAAAAAAGTAAAAAGTTTCCCGCCCCTGGATCACAACTGAATTACAGTTACCATAAGTTAATACCAAGCACCTTCTCAAAAGGGGCAGTAAAGAGCACAAAGGCCATCTACCCCTGAGTTACAAAAAGGTTCAGATATCATCACAGCATTTAATACCCAAAGAGAGGTCTCTTCTTCATCTTGACCCGAGGCAAGTTCTCAGAAACCTCTGTTCCTGGCAAGACAAAGCTTAACAAGGCCACACAATACATTGCCAGTGTCCTCATTAATTCATTCTCTGTCTGCAGAACAATCCTAGGATCCCTGAAAACATCAGCAAGACCCTCTTCCAGGATTTCTGTAAACATACAATAAGAAAATCCTTCTTCAGGGCTTCTGAACCAACAGTGAGTTTCCAGAACCTCTGCAACAGCAGCATTGGCCTTCACCAGTGGACACGGTTCACTCTCTGTCTGCAGAACAGTCTCAGGACCTCTGAACCAACAGCAAGATTCCAAAATCTCTGCAACAACAGCACTGTCCTTCACCAACAGACTAATCTGGCAAAACAACATCAAAACTGAAACTATCGGCATCACAGTCATGTCTCCTTGGTCCTTGGCAGCTCTGGCTGGTGGCTCTCAAAAGTCCTAGGCAGAATGAACTGGCCCCTAGCAGTCCTCTCTCTCTCTCTGCCTCCATGATGCTGCTTCCAAAAATTCTTCTACCTCTCTTCTTCTGTTTGTGCCTCTCCCAATCCATGGCACCAGCTCCTAGCAATTCAGCCCTCTCTTTTCATGTGAACAAGTCCATCCATCCCACAAGTGGGATTCACAAGTTCTAGGTTTTAACACTCAACCCAAAAACAAAGCCAATACAGGGGATCATTAAATTCCATTACTATTGCAAGGATTCCCATTCTTCGTGGTGTGAATTTACCAGATTAGCAGCAAAGTTCAATTTCATATGCCTCTCTCATAGTGGATGGAATCATAAGTATACTAAGAAAAATCACATTCTTCAAGAGCTAAATCCTTATAGGTGGGAGCCCAATGGGCTGGTGGAGGAGGCCAGGTTTCAGGGTTTGCAATGGAGTCCTTAGTCTCTGGCATAATTGCAACTTGTTTGTGAAGTTTTACTAGAAAGACCCAAGCAAGTATTACTTAGAATTTACCATTTCCACTTTTCAATAGAAGCCTCCTGTTATTGTTATTGTTAAAAAGAATGTATTGTTAGAATGAATATCTTGCATTGTATCCCTTTACAAAGAACAATTCTATGACTGCCTGACAACTGTTAGAAGCAGCTGTGGTTCTATAATAGACAAGCAGATGAATGACTGCTTTGAAGAATTTGCAGCTCTAGAAGCTCAGGGTCACTTATTTTGGTTACCCTTTGGTGCCAAAATTTTCACTCAACGTTATCCAATTGTTCAGAGATTCAAAGTTCAGAGACCTCCAGAATCATGGGCCTTGCTTGACTATGAGGACCTAAGGTTAGACAGCCAGTTTTTTTTAATTCATTTAGTTTTAGTTTTCAACACTCACTTCCATAAGACTTCCAGCTTTAGATCTTTTGGGGAAGTAGCTTGTAGTAGGCTTCACTTGAAGGGACAGACTTATGGATGACTTGTGAGAATGAGGGTCATAAGAATACCTAGGTGCAAAAATAATAAGGATTTATTTGAAAAGGACAAATTAAGGAGCACTAGTTGAATTCAAATCTTGCAGGGAGTGGATGCTAATTTTCATAATAACCCAATGACATTAGAAGGAACCTGTTGCAAGAAGAGATTTAATAGAGTCGTATTTGTATAAATGCTTTGGTTTTGAAAAAACAATTTTTGGAAATGATAATGGAACTGGACCACGAATCCTTAGCCTTATATGTTATAAGGATATATCCAGTCATCAAAAAGTGGCATGAGGGATCCCAGTGGTGAGAGAATGCACCAAACATATCCCTAGAGTTTTGGGTTTAATAACTGTGTTGAAGAAACTGAGTTCAGTTTGTCTTTTAATTTTGAATTTCAGAGAACCACCACAATTTTGCCACAGAGATTTTGTTTGATTTTTCTTTTCTTTTTTGAAACTATACCTCTTACAGAGGTTGTTAGGGATCAAATGGGATAACATTTGTAAAGGTCTTGGCACAATGAATGGGATATAAAAGACATAAAAATTACTTATTCCCACATCATTGCCTATCTTGCCTAGATCACTGCCACTGCAGAAGCAACATGAGAGAAGGAAGGATAATTTTGAAATTTTCTTTTCCTCCCTGCTTTGCCATTTCCAAAAAAAGAATTAAAAAAAAGCACCAAGTAGCTATACTATGAGTTATGTGCTTTTGCTCATTAAATTACCCTGGCCTTTGGAAAACAGATACATTCAATTGCTAGTAGCATAAAGCTTTTCCCACATGGTAGAAAAGACCAGAGCTTTTGACTTGATGACATAGCCTTCCAGAACCTAGGGTCACTCCCGAATCATGTTGAGACATTGGCATAGGTCATTATGGATGTATTGCTCCTTAACTACAATTTCCCCAGCTGCACCTCTCTTCTGATACCTGTATTGCTGCTGTATCCTGACTCACCTTAGAAGAGACTTAGAAACTGATTATTTCTTAGCTTTGGCCTCTTATAAAGGACCATTATATCACTGGAACTGATTATCACCTTTAACATACTTCTTCAACATTCCTGTCATGCCTTACAAATCCTCAAAATAAGATGATATTTACAAACATCATTTAAGATAATTTTGTGACTGTGACTCCAAAGAGTATATGAATAAATTATATATATACATACATATATATATATATATGCTTTCTAGTATAAACTAGGAAGACTTCAGTGAAAAGGTAGGATTTGACTCAGAACTTAAGTAATAGATGAATTTCAATAGATCAACAAGGTGGTTGTGAGAGAAACATCATTTGGCAATGCTCTTCTTCCCATTAATACTTTCTGAAAATTACTTTTATCTACTATATATAATTTGTATTTATTTAACTGTCTTTCTATTATTTCCCTCAGTTCCCAGTAGAATATATGTTCCATGAGCCTAGAAACTGTTCCACTCTTGCTTTGTGTTTCTTGGCTTAGCACAGTACCAGACACATTTTAGGTACTTAATTGGCATGTCTTCAATTGAATAATACTAAAGACAAAGGGAGCAGTTTTAAGCAAAGGCAGAGAGATATTAAATAGCATTATATGCATAGAGAACAATGGGAAAATGGGTCTAACTGAAGCAAAGAATATTTCTATTCAGGGATAATGATGTTAAATAATATTTTCATGACATTTTCAAAGCTTACAAAGTATTTCTCTCATACAAGTATTATCACCCCCAACGTTTATACATGAAATTGAGACTCAAATTGGTAAAATGTCTTTATTTTTCAAAGGACACAGTTACAGTAAAGTATCAAAATTTGAACATGATTTTATTTTGTTTTGCTTTTGAGTCTCACAACAAGAGCTCATTTCATAGTAGCATAGTGGGTAGGAAACTGGATTCAAGGTCAGGAACACAAGTACACAACCTCCTTTAGGTACTTACTAATTAGGACACTGATCAAGTCAATTAATCTGTTTATACAATTTTTCTCATCTATAAAATGGGGATAATAATATCACCTTTCTGGCAGGATTGTTGAGGAGATAAATTAGGTAACATGGTTGAAGCCCTTTGCAACCCTTAAAGAACCATATGAATACTAGTTATTATTGTTGTTGCTCCTGCTGCTGTTACTAAAAGTTATGGTATCAAAGGGGAGGTAATTTTATTGAAGACTTCCAAAATCAGCCAGAAAAAGTTGAGATTGATCATGTTATATATTCTAAAAATGAGATGACATAACTTTTTGAAGTGTATTGGGAATATTAGTTGAGGTACATGTATGAAGGAAGAATATTAAGATGATAAAAGCTTGCAGAGAGTCATGATTCCAAATGTAAATATCTTATGTAAACATTTTGTAATTGTTAGTAATCATATCGTCCAATAATTGGAGGGATATTATTCTTTAGATTTGAAAACCAGGACCATAAAAAAATTAAAAAAAATAAAATACAAAAAAAAGTATCAGATGCAAATGTTCACTCAGAAAAAAAATGTGAGTACTGTATATGCATGATTAGCTATAGTAGAAATATAAAAGCCTAACTCTTGCTAAGATGAGTGTCCTTCGAAATGGAATTCTTTGTGCTGATCAAATATATTCATGTTTTTATACTGTTATTGTTTTTACCAATAGTGGGGCATGCAAATCAGTACTTAGGGCAAAATTGCTTTGCCATATTTTGCTCAAGGAGTTGTATCAGCTGAATATTAGTAATATACTCTGAGATACACAAAAGTTCTATTTCTCAGAAAGATTATTCAGTGACACTTGTGGACCTTATTTATAAAACATTCTTGGGATACATCTAGTCTTTCCGGATTGAAGTTTCCTGCTATAATAATAATAATAATAATAATAATAGCTGACATTTCTATGGTGCTTACAATTCTTCAAAGTCAGTGGTCTCCAAAGTGGAGTGTACATACTCCAGGGAAATGTTATATTGGTAATAAGAGAGGAAAAACACTAGAATTTAGAAGTCATATATATATATATATAATGTTGTATATGATATAACTAAATACATGCATACAATATGTATATATGCAATTTATGTGAATATGTGTGTATTCAGTATTTTCAGTCATGTTTGACTCTTCGTGACCTCATGTGGGTTTTTTTTTTTTTTTGGCAAAGACACTGTAGTTCTTCGTCATTTCCTTCCCTGGTTCATTTTACAGATGAAGACCTGAAGCAAGCAGGGTTAAATGACTTGCCCAGGGTCACACAGCTAGTAAGTGTCTGAGGTCAGGTTTGAATGCATGCAGATGAGTCTTCCTCACTTCATGTTGAACAATCTACTATCTACTTTACTACCCTGTGTAGCAGCAAAAACCCCAGCATCCCCAGGGTGGCTGCCAACACAGGTTCTTAGATCTGCTTTTCTAAAGGAAAGCAACACAAAATGTATTAACAATCTTGCTTTAATCAATCAAACGTATTTACCTAGTTCAGAGGAAAAAGTCAGCACCCCAAACTTCAGAGCATACAGAGGTTACAAGCAGAAATTACAAGAAGACAGAGAAACAAACACATCAAGCAGACAGGCCTCCAACTGTCCAACCATTACATCCATACGTAATCACAGTTACCAGAGAGGGAAGCATCAACATCTGGGTTTTCAAAGCCAGGGGGATCTCAACAGCTGCCCAGAGTCTCATCTGGTCAAATAACACAACACTTTTCAAAGTGAGTCCCAAAACAAAGTCTCACATCAGGGATTATATAGCCTTCCCCAGGGTCAGAGAATGTATCAACCCTCTTGATCCACTGCCCAATCACAAAGCACCAAGGTATGGGTGTTCCTGAAAAACAAGCCTCCAACCACAGTTTCCAGGTGCACTTAACTTAGGGGCATGGAAGATCTTAAAAATTTACATTCCTATAACACTTTGTTGTATGTGTGTGCATGTGTATATGTATATTTATTTGTATTTTATGTATATATGTATGCATGCATAAATATATGCATGTGTAAAAAAGCATAATACCCTCATATATTATATATATTGTGTGTATATATACATTTTATTGAGATTATGTATGTATGTGTATATAAATATATACATACATATTTGTATATATAATAAATTAATGGGGTATGTAGGGTGTTCAGGGCAGACTAGCATCTTTTGGGTGAGGTCTTGACAAGCCTTTTTCATATCTACTCATTCAAATTTCACACAACTCTCACATGTACCTCTCCTGTAACATGGACAGTGACCACAGCCCTGTTTACCATCTCAGCAGGTAGGCTAAACCAGGTTAAAGGTAACTGACCGACCTCAAAACCATTTGTGAGGTAGCGGGATGTCTGCCCCAAGTATGTCAAGACTTCTCCTTGTGAAACAGATGAATGAGTACAATTTATTCAAGTGGCCATGAAGGCAGCTGAAGAAGGCTGTGTGGAATGCTTAAAACTTGGTCAGACATCAAAAAAGTCAAGGTCAACCACTGTATCCCAGGCCATCCTCAGTTGTCTTGACTTGTCTTGCCACTGGACTTTAGTGAAAATGGAAAAGAGAATAAGGCTGGTGATTATGTACAATTCTGCCTCACTTAAATCCAATTCACCTACAAGTCAAGATCTTACCCCATGATATCATTGGTCTTCTTTGAAACAGAATGAACAATGTATATATATATATATATATATATATATGTGTGTGTGTGTGTGTGTGTGTGTGTGTGTGTGCGCGTGTACGTGTGTGTATGTGTGTGTAAAGAGAGAGAGATCACTGTAGATACATACAAACACACAAATCTATACACACTTATTCAGAGACACACACATACATATATTTATCATATGTGAATATTGCAATATGATTGCATACAATTATATCTGTGTAATATATATATATATAACGTAGAGATATAATTAGTGATATTGATATATAATTATATATATCATACTATATATACAATAAAATATTATATATAACATATATCACATAAAACAAAATTCATATAATGGGTATACCCTTATATATAAAGGCAATTACATTATTTCATTCATGCACATATACTATCATCAAGAAAAGAAAGAATAGATCAATAAATTGGGCATGCAACTAAAATAAAATTGAAAGTCAACATTGTTTAAATAAGCCCCAAAATATTTATCTTGAAAATCAAAGATAACATAAACCATAAATAATACACACACAGTGCATACATAAATGTATATTCTCACTAACAATGGCCTTGACTGCATTCCAAAAATTCTGCCATATCGTTTCATTTACATGTGAAAATAACTTTGGTGAAATGCTATATTGACTTTATTAGTGGCTCTTTGGGCCAATGATTCTTTAGGAATTGTTTTAGTAAAGAAAGTGTCAAAATTACTGCTTTCTTATAGTTATGTAAGGTTTTTATGAACTCATTCATAGTCATTTTGAAAGTGTCATGTACAGACAGAAAATATATAGAAGTTTTATTTCCATTAATTATTATACAATTTAAAATATCTAACTTTTCCAGAAATATGTTCAATTCTTTATCTTCTTCATCATTTATTTTTCACCAAATTTGTCTAGCATAGAAATGAGGTATAGAGAGGATTCTAATTTTAATAGTTTTACTATTTTCTTTGTAACTCAATATATATATATATATATAGTCGAGTGCATGCTTATAACAATCTCTCTTTGTGTCTGAGAGTGTACATGTGTGTGCTCTGCCACCCTTTGAACAATTTCATGAAGATATATTCACTATATTCATTGATTTAATGGTTTCTTTGACTATTTTTTAAAGAAACATTCTAAGGTAAGGTTTTAAAGATGGAACAAGACATGAAATTTTTTGACTGTGTTATTCTTAGGCACAGAACTGAAGCAAAACCTTGTATACAGAAGTGTGTCAAGTGCTATAGGATGTCGTTAATGTGGTTAATTTTATTTTTTAAAAGACCTGTAAGGTAATATTTTTATAAAATATTTTCATGATAAAAGAAATGGCCAAGAGAATGTTAATTTTAACTTGTCATTAATTGATTCATCCACTCATTCATTTTTTTCCTTTTTTTATTGTTCATCTAATAGTGCACTTAATAATTTGTGTTTATTTATATTATTTTATCTTTCTCTTTGTTTTACAACATGGCTTGTTATCTGGTGGAAAACTGCTCAGAAGGGCTGTTAAAAGAGAAAGTATGCATTTCTTTTTAGAAAAAATAATATGTTCCAATATGACTCCTTCTGTGATGTTACTAGTATGTCACGTTGCATATATTTTATATACTTGCCCATTATCACCAAGATGCTAAATTCCTAAAGGGCCAGTAGCAATCTTCTTAAATTCAACTCCAAAATCCTGTCCATTATACTATGATGTTTAAATATGATTTAGATTATATAACTTCTGAAGTTATTTATAAACCTGAACTTTAATCCTATTTGTGGAAAATAATCACCAAGTAACTACTTAATGTGAAGATAAAATGCAGATGACCACAAGAAAGCTAGGTGATATGTTGTATATTTTAGGAGGGATCTTGATAAAATTGAAGAATTTAAAGAAAAACATTCTAAGGATGGTGAGTGTGCTACAAAGTGTACTATGTAAAAGTTGATTGAAGTAACTTGGAGAAGTTTAAACTGGGGAAAAAATGTAGGGGGATGTGATAACCATAGCTCCAAGTACTTGAAAGGCTGTCATGTGGAAGCATATTAGAATTGCCTTGCTAGGCTCCATAGGAAAAAAGATTAGGAGAAGTTGTAGCTGGACTAACAACTTTAAGGTAACAAAACTTCCTATTGGAGCTATTCAAAAGTATAATGTTCTTTTCTAGAAAATAGTGGGGTTTTTCTCACTTGATGTCTCCAAGAAAAACCCAAATGATCACTTTTCAGGGTTTAAAGAGTAAATTCTTGGTCATATATGAGTGAACCAGATGATCTTTGAGATATTTTCCAGCTTTAATATGCTATGATTTGGCAAAAATCAACTGAGGACTCTCTAAAGGATCCAACTGTAATCTTGATAGTACCCCCTCTGTGTTTCTGTGGATTTATCAATTATTCTCTTTCTCTTTTATCTTCCATCTGTCCCTCTCTGTTGGCTCCTCCTATTCTACCAAGAAATACTGTCTGTGATATCCTATGCTAAAACACAACACAGAATCCCCTCTACCCTCCTCTCAAGAAAATATACCTTTTACTTTTTTTCTTATTCTTTTCACAGTCACAATAGAGTAACACTATACCTTTCTATTTGAGAAAAAGATGTGTTTTCCATTAATGTATATTTTAGAGCCTTGGAAGAAGGTGGAAACATACACACTTACAAATAGTAAGTCTCTCAGCTGAGAGATTGGTCTCTAGCTGAAGATCTGAAAAGTTCTTATAAATATAAGGTATAATGTGATATTCAACTATATCAATTTGATAGAGTTCCACTAAGAAATCTTTGAATGTTAACTGAAGAAAAAATAATAGACTAATGGAAATGTTTGTCAAAACAAGGAGATGTAAATCCAAGTGACTTTACAATCTACATATGTCCCTAAAGAGTGAACATAGCCCTACAAAAATTAAATACCATGCCCACTTCTCCATTATTATTGAGTTATTGAATCTCTCTTGTGAGTAAAAGGTCAAGAGTGAATTTTATGGCATAGGCATGGTGAAAATATTTATTAGGAATTTAGAAGCATAGTGCAAATTCTATTGTTGATGTGAATGAGAACAGGAATGCACTACCTTTAATTGCTTCTTCTATCATTTGAGCACAGAAATTATCCAAAATAAGATTTTCCTTCAGTTGTATTTGAGAAGCCAAGTCTATTTTCCAGATGTATCAAATGGTTTAACAATCATAACTATTATGTAGGAAGTCCCTAAAACACCGATTTTTCCCTTTTGCCCTTACCAGCAGATGGTGTTAATTTCTTAAACATTGCTAGCATATGTTGCATAGTAATTAATAGATGGTTAACCTATACTGTGAGGAGAACAATAACAAGGTAAGATAGCTACAGTGACACAAGTATTTCATAATTAAAAACTGGATGAGACTCTGTGTGCAAGAATATCAAAATGACCTATAAGCAATACATTTTACATTAGTTATAATGATAATATAAAAATGGCCTCTGAGATATTACTTTTACAATCATAGTATGATAGAGCTGGGAAGGATGACTGAGAACATTCAAAACCAGTTGCTCATTTTATAACTAAGGAAATATAAGACCAAAATTTACTCCAAAATGACAATGTATAAATAAGTGGAGGGCACTAGTTCAACTCTGATACCTTCATCAATTAAAAAATAACATGCCATTTCCTGAATCAAAATTCCCACCCATCTCATAAAAACAAGAGAGAAAACAGAGATTTCCAGGACAAAAGAAAGTCTTTAGCAATATCTATTGAAGGTTTATAGCTGCTACCACAAATCTACCATGTCCTGGAGTGACTGGACCTGCCACTGGTTCAGTGATGTATTACCCATTTCAGGACCCTAAACAGGATCCATGAAACCTCCCAATCATCTTCCCACCTGGGGTGGGGATTGAGGGTTTTATTTATCTCTGTGTCATTTTCCTATCTCATCCCAAGCAGCAGGTAGAAACTTCAGCCTAGGCAGTAATGGAATAATGGAAAGAGCACTGGACTTGAAAACAAGAAGATTGGAGCTAGACTCCATCTGCAGATACTTACTAGTTTTAAGCCCTATGCAAGTCATTGACACTCTCAGTCTATTTTCTCTTATGTAAAATACAGGTGATGATAGCACCTATGTTGCAGAGTACCTGTAAAGATCAAATGATATAATAAATATGTAAGGGTAAATCAATCAGATATACCACTCTTCTCAACACACCAAGCTTTTGTAGATATTGCTGATAAGCCATGAGATGAGCTTGAGTGAATGATTCAAAGAAAAGGTGTTATTACATAGGGTCTTTGTATAACTCTGAATCAGTATTCAGTCTTCCTGTTTTATGAAACAGACATTATCAACAGTTGTAGGTGTCCTAGGGGTTTGTGTTTATATTTTGACAGGAAGATGGGAAATCCAAAATCATACCTCTCTCTTGGGGTGGGGAGAAGAAATTCAAGGTTAAAAAGAAAATACTCTTTTCTTGCCAGCACCAACCTTCCATCAAGGGACAACTTCTCAAGAAGGTTAGCCGCAACACTGTCCTGTTACTATTTTTACATTGAAATCTTTGTCTTGGGTTTTAACTCAATTGCTTTTTTATAAAACACCCATGAAATATTGACCACATATCGTCAGTCCCTCAGACCACTCTACAGTTGCCACTATCTAACTATCATTTCTGGCCATTCAGTGGTTCCTCTGAAGCAAAGATCTTTTCACACTTTGTCAAAATGCCTTTTGTTGATTTGATCCAATCAAGACTGCTGTTATACCTGGCTTTAATCTTAGAATGTAACAATTTATCACTTCCTTTAAGTGAGATAGGATAATTTTTTTTTACAATCTCCCCTTGAACATGTGAAGGACTTGAAGTCTATATAAATATTAATTATTACTACTATTATTACTATTATCCACTTCAGTCACTTAAGGGTGACAGAATTGTCTTTCTTTCCCTTTTTAGCTCTGCCATTTAACAACTGGATGAGGAAAGTTTAAGAATGACTTCAAGGCTCAGTGTGACTGAGTGGTGCTACTATAATTCCTTGTAGAATTTTGTGACTACAGTTAATCCCCTATCTATTTTTTGTACTACCTTGAACCAAAGGAATTTCTCTATTACCTTATTGTTTTTCTGGTATTTCAATTTGTTATCATTTCTCTGTTTTCTACTAAAATAAACAAACTCTGCCTCTGGGGTAACAAGGATGGGACAGCAGATGAAGAGAGGATATTATATTTTATAGAGCCAAATTCTTTTTTTTCTCTTCCCTTTCCTGCTTTATGCCTTCTCTTTATAAATCTATAATCTTTTGATTTTGTCTCCTCAGATGATCTCTCTATTTATGATCATGTCTTCTACTCCTCTCCCCACCTGTCACATATATATGTCTTCTCCCTTCCACTCTAGCCATGATTGCCTGCTGGTCTGCTGTTCCCAAGAAAGCACCAGATTGTTCTGAGTATGGTTCCCATCCTAGTAGATTAAAGTCCTCACTAATATACTCCCACCCACAGAAACCCTGGAGGACAAGGGCAAAGGCAACTCAAGATGCTTTTACCATCATCACCTTTCTAAAACCTACTCCAATTTTCAAGAAGGCAGCAGCATAAGGATCCTCTTATAAGCTTTTCTGTTCCATTAGATGCCACACAACCCATGCCCTACAATGAGCCTCAAGTAGAAAAAAAAAGCATATATCACATATGCAGCAACAACAAGAAAAAGTAGAACATTTAGCCTTTTCAAAACCAAAATGGAATGATATCAGTTGTTCAAAACATTTACAAAAATCTAAAAGCAAAAGAACCTAGTCCTTCTAGTTCCTAGTACTAGAATCTAGTACCTAGTACATAAAATAACTTGTTATATACTCTCTTTAGGTGATTAAATTGCTTAGAAGAGAGAATTTTTTTTAAGATCAACTAATTGATAGAAAAATGTATCAATCAAAGTTCTCAGCCGAGGAGGAATTTTAAACTAACTGATAAATAGCAGTTGTTTTAATTTAAAAATTTTAAGGTCCATTATTACCTTTAGTTAAGATACACACACACACACACACATATAAAATGAAGAGCCAAAATTAAGGTGTGCAAAATTCCTTTATATTAATAGGAAAAAAAGAAAGCATGACATAATCCTAGGTTCAAATATGGATCATTTGAATATGACTCTCCTCATTGGCAAAAAAAAAAAAAAAGACTGATAGCAGAGACTGCCTGGATGAGAGTGGAGGTAGGGGAGTTGGGTTAGAATATGTAGGAAAAGATTCTTCTACTTGATGTTTTGAGAGACCTTACACTTGGTTGGAGTCCCTTATGGGGAGAAATCTGAAGAGACAGAGAACAATGAGCTTCAGAATTCATGGAAAATAGGCAGTGATAGATAGAAATAGGTGATTTTCCTTCCCTTCTTATTTTACAGATTTTGAGATCATAGTCATCAAAATGTCAGCAGATCCACTACTGGTTTCAGTGTTATCACTAACCATGAAGAAACCTTAGACTCTCCTCAGATCTAACTATTTCACACTTCCTTCATGACTCACTGTCTCTACTTGTCAATTTTATTCTTCTTAGTTGTTAGATAAAATATTAAGACTCACCCCCATTTATGTTTACCACCAACTCCCTCTACTGACCTCTCACTTTCTTTGCCAAGCTTAAGACACAATCTTAAAAATTTGTCAATCACTGTCAAATGGTTTCATCCTTTTCACTCTATATCTACTACACTTCTCTTTCTACGCTACTGATATAACCTTAGTAAAACTGTCATCCACTTTTTCCTTTTCTGTGGTGTTTGAACTATTGTGTGGAGAATGATAAACAAAAATGTTTCAATTAAGAAGACTTTATAAGAATCACATTTAAATGGCATTTGGGGGGTCAGATAGAATGATTCTGTAACTTTTTAATATCATAATCACATCAGTATGAAAGTCCATCATATAACATCTTGAAAAGTTGTGATTTATTGGGGTGGCTAGGTAGCGCAGTGAATAGAGCACCAACTCTGGAGTCAGGAGGACCTGAGTTCAAATCTGGCCTCGGACACTTAACAGAAAAACTAGCCATGTGACTTTGGGCAAGTCACTTAACCCCAATTGCCCTCCAAAAAGCAAAAACAAACAAAAAAAAACTTGTAGAATTCAGAAATCCCCTTAAACCTTATCAGAAGGAAAAACAAAATCACTTTTAAAGAAATGTGTGTATGTATACAACGTACATGTGTATGTGTATTATGTGTTTGTACTTGTGTGTATGTATGTATATATATACATGTATGTATGTGTATATATGCATGTGTGTGTACTTTGCATTTCGTGTTTCCCTTTTCTGATTACAAATATATATCATAGATAGATCTATCATTTCTCTTTCTGTCTGTCCAACTGTACATCTGGGTGTCTTTCTAAAATTGTGTTAAATATGTTCAATGTTTAAAAAACTGAATGACTGCAATAGGTGTTATCAGGTTTCCTACACATTCAAATTCATTTGGAAAATTGAGGAAACTTAGCTCCAGACACGTTTAGATTCTAATTACCCATAATAAATGAAGTAAAAGTGAATGTATTCTACATTTATTCAATCTATTTCCTTCCCATCTCTTCACTCTTCAAATGCCACCATTCTGCTGAAAAAAATCTTTTTTTGAAGAGTTTTAAATTCTGCTTAAAAGTCAAATCTAGTAGGGGCGGCCAGGTGGCTCAGCAAGTAAGAGTACCGGCTCCAGTGTTGGGACGACCTGGAGATCGAATCCCGGGCTCAGACACTCAGCACCACACCCAGAAATAACTGGCCGTGTAACCTTGAGCAAGTTACTTAACCCCGATTGCTTAAAAAAAAAAAAGTCAAATCTAGTGAGACTCCTCTGAGTCTTCATTATCCTTAATGTCTGTTTAGAATTTGATACTGTGAATCACTCCATCCTTCCTTCATAGTAGCGATATTCTCTGTCAGAAAGTTCTTGGACAAGACAAGAACTAGAAAATCCCAAAGTCTTTGAAATTTAGTTTAAAAGATGATGGAATATATATGAGAATGTCATAATAAAACCTATTTTTTTAGCCACCAACTCCCCGCTACCCATGTATGTTCCTTCTTGAGTTATTGACTATCGGAAAACCAAAACCTGCAACTGAAATTCATCTTTCATATGTAATGGCAGCATTGCTTTGAGCATATCCAAATCACCCGAAATCAAGGTACCCGCATAGGAGAGGCCAGGGACCAATTTCTGGTAGAAAACATCCTACTTTTCTTGATTATATCAGTAGCAACAATATTTTGGTTGTATAGGCAGAACAGGCTTAATATAACTATAAGACTACAAAACTACAAGACTATTTTTCCAGTAGTATCCAGAGAATAATATCCAGTAGTATCCAATGTCACTTCCAGCATGGGTGTAAGTAACTGAACTGGTGTTCCCTCTCTATCATTTTACACATTATGAGTATAGGAAATGGACTTGAGGTTTCAATTGGTCTGTTTCATTTTTCCTTTTCTGTTCTAGATTAAGACAGAAGACACTAGACCTGGAATTGAACTATGGCATTAGAACCAGTATGCCAGGAAGTCCAAGTGAGGCTTTGGATTTAGAGAATGGTGGAGCTATGCTATACAAGAACTGAGTTAAGCTGTAAACATAATGCCCTCTGAAGAGTATGACATGATACTAGGAAAGATTATGCCCTGCTGTGTTAGGAGAATGTAATGTTACTCTCACTATACCTTTGAAGAAATATTGCTTTGTAGATGGCAATCTGACTTTTGAGCAACTAAATGTAACTGGGATATAGGGTCTCCTTACATTTTGGTGGACACCATCATTTGGGTCCAAATGCAATGGGAGAGAGACTAAGTCTAGAAAGACTAGTCACTAGATACTCCAAAAACTTCATGAGGGAAGGAACTGTAGAATCCTGGGGTAGGGGTAAAATGCAGGAAATCACTATTACACATGAAAAAAAGAGGATTTTGATCCCTAGTTTTATTGAGCAGGTTGTAGCTACAATGATGTGGATATTCCTGCATATGTTAGAAATAAACATTTTGAAACTGCTGCTTCATTTTGACAAAGAAAAAAGAACTTGAATTAATTTGTTTTAAAAAGTCATTGAATCTCTTGCTTTTCATGGCACAGATTCTATCCTCTTCCCTTCTCCCTGTCTAACTTCCCCTTTGCTGACTTGTTCATTTTGCTTCATCTCAGGCCCAAATATAGGTATTTCTCAGGCTTCTCCCCTCAGACTTCTTTCCTTTTAACCCTATAATCATTGCTTTGACCATCTTACTTTTTTCCTGTAGCTAAAATTGTGTCCTCTATTTAGAGAACATCTGAATTAATATCTTAATCCATTTACGTAAGCATTTGTTAAGCAAATACCATTGCTATGAACCTAAAGTAGTTATTGGGGGATAACAAGTTTTAAAATTTATACTTTATGTCCTCAGGGAGCTTCCAATGAAGGGATATGGCATATATTTGGTAGGGAAATAGGTAGGGAGTGTTTTTTTTTTTGAGTGATCAAAAATATTTAACAGCCAGCTCTCTGGGGGAAAAATCATTTTAACAACATACCTTTTTAAGTTTAATGTGTATTTTTAACACTTTACTGTCTTCAATCTTTGTTGTTTAATCATTTAGTGATGTCTGACTCTTTACCATCCTGTAGACAATGCCACACCAATACCATCATGGGCTTTTCTTTGAAAATATATTGAGAAAAAAAATATTAAAAATTGTTTTTTACATTCAACTAGAAAATAAGATATGCAGACAATGGGATGTAGAACTCTATCTTGCCCTAGAATAAAGTAAGGGGGAAGGGGAAGGATGGTGATAGAAGGGAGGGCAGACTGGGGGAAGGTGTAATCAGAATGCATGCCATCCTGGGGTGGGGAATAAGAGAGAGATGGGGAGAAAATTTGGAACTCAAAATCTTGTGGAAATAATTATGCTAAAAAATAAAAATTAATTAATTAAACATAGAGAAAAAATAAAAGAAAATATATTGAGGTGGTTTGCCATTTCATAGAGGTTAAGTGACTTGCCCAGGGTCACATAGCTAGTAAATGTGTAAGGTCAGATTTTGAACTCAGGTCTTCCTGATTCTAGGCCCAGTTCTCCAACCACTGAGGTATGTAGCTGCATCTGTCTTAAATTTAGTCAATCAAGAACATCATAAATCAAACAGAGCTGTAGCATTTATAAATTACTATTAAATTTATAAATTACTATTAAATTGCTATTGCTCACACTGAAAATTATTAACCAGCTCTTGTAGGTCAATCCAAGGTGTGTTTTCCTACACAAACCTACTTTAATGTTGTGGGATATGATGGTCCTAGTCCAGGAGGAAGGGCAAGGAACAATGCAGACTGAGATGGAAGAATAGTTGTTAGGTTAGTTCATTAACCTCATAAAAAAGAATAAGAGAGAATATGGTTTTAAAAAATGGATTAGAGTTGATTAGCAGATTAGAATAGGTAAAATCAATAGGGTTGGCCTAGTTGGCTTTCTCAGATTCCTTGCCTAGAGAATATAAAAATCCCTGAAGGCTTTTGAGCAGAAGTGTGTGGCGGGAGAGGGACATGATGGGGAAAGCAAATGAAATCTAAAAACATTATACTTGAAGTGAAATTGGGAGAAGACTTTTCTAAGCCCCCTACTTAAACAGAGGCCCTAGATCTCATGGTCCTGCTCCCCAATAAGAGTCATTGAGATAGAAGGTACTGAGGAGATATGAGTACCAAAGCAGATTGAACCTTGTTTGGCCTCCCAAAGTAGAAAAAGGAATAGGGAGTAGAAATTAGGAAGAGAAATTTAGTCTTGAGGTAAAGCAAAATTTCCAAACAGAGATATATAAAAGAGGAAAAGACTCTCTCAGGAGGTAGTGATTTCCTCCTTATCATAAATTTTCATAAAGAAGTCTTATTGGAGATGTTGCTAGAGGGTATTTTTATTGTGTCAGGGTTGGACTACTTGGCTCTCTGAGGTTCCTTCTAAATGTTAGATTCTATGATTATTTATCTATTAGACTGGTAAAAGATATATTGTATAGATATAGATAGTAGGATTAATCAACTAACTGAATATGGAGGTTAAAGGATAGTAATGAATCAGAGATGACTTCACAGAGTTCTACCCTGGCTTCCCTCAATCCAAATTTTCAGAGATCAAAGGTAGAGTGAGGCTAGCAGATTTGCACTAGAGACTGAAGAGTCACTTAGTTTTCTCCTATAGTCTTGGTCTGCTCTCTTCAGAAAGTGACCTCATGACTCATGACACTCATTTTAGAGTTAAGGAACAGGCGTGGACATATGGTAAAGGAAGAAATGTAGTCAAAGAGATAGACTTCATGTTTTCATGAGTTAAATGGAGTGGAGGGATGATTCGGTTTAGGAGATAGGAATTGAAATGTAGTTTCAAAGGATGATGAAATCTTTAAATGAGTGTGTATGTGTGTGTATACACACATATATGTGTATACAGTTTATGCATGTATGATATATATGTACATATGCATATATCTCTATATATTTATATCTATACCTATGTCTATATGTGTTGTTTTATATAATTAGCAAACTAGAACACAATATGTTCGTGAATGAATTTGACAGTTTTGTGATACCAATTGTAAAGCCTAGCATGAGCAGTTTTCCAGAGGACTGCTACTGTGAATAGCTTTCAATGTTCTGATTACATAGTATAGTGAACAATATTTATTCAATAACAAATCAGAGCAAAACATTCATAGAAAATCAGGTACAATATTCACAATTGTGCAACTTATCACAGAAAAGCAAAATATTGCATTAACAATAACTTATGATTAAAATGGCCACAAAGTTTTCACCGAAGTGGTGACATAGTTTCTTTTTTTTTCCAAATGCTTTGTAAACTTCTGATTTACATCATTCATTTCCGCCAGTTTGAGTTACAAATTTTCTCCCCGTTTTTCCCCTACCAACCCCCCCAAAATATCAGTCCCACAGGATATCCCCTCCTCCAATCTGCTCTTTCCCATATTTTCTCCCATACCCCTTTTGACTTTTCCAGTGGATCTCAATGCCCCAGTGCCTGTATATCTTATTTCCCAATTACATGCAAAATATTATTGATAATAGTATATATATATATATATATATATATATACATACATATTTGAATATTTGATTTTAAAACTTTGAATTCCAGATTCAGTCCCTTCTTCCATTGTCACCCACCCTTACTGGGAAGGTAAGCAGTTCAGTATAGATTGTACATGTGTGGCTAATGCAAAACAATAACATAGTAGATATAATTTAAAAGACTGACTATATTTCCCTCCCTCCTTTCCCACCTACCACTTGTTCTATTCTCTACTTTGATCCTGTCCCTTTTCAAAAGTGGGTGCTTCCAACTTCCCTCCCCCCCAGCCTGCCCTCCATTCCATCATCACCTCTCTCATTCCCTCCCCCCCTACTCTCATGTAAGGTGAGATACCCTATTTAGTGTGTATTTCATTCCCTCCTCAAGCCAAATTCAATGGGAATAAGGTTGACCCATTCCCTTTTATCTTCCTATTCTTCCCCTCTATTGTAACCATTTCCCCTTGCCTCTTCTGTATGAGATAGTTTACCCCATTCTGTCTCTCCCCATCTCCTCTCATTACATTCCTCTCTCACCTCTTAAATTCACCTTTTAAGTATCATCCCTTCCTGTTAAATTGACCCTGTGCCCTCTATCTATGTATACCTGTAAACATATATGCATACATTCACATGTGTATTCATATGCCCATATACCCTCATATATAGACATAGACACACACACACATATATTTCTATTCCCTTCAACTACTAAGAGAAATTTCATAAGTTACAATTATTGTTTTTCCATGTAGGAATGTTAATAGTGCAACTTTGATAAGTTGCTCATGATTTCTTTTCCCTGTTTACCTTCTCATGCTTCTCTTGCTTCTTGTATCTGAATGTCAAATTTTCTGTTCAACTCTGGTTTTTTCAGCAAGAATGCTTGAAAGTCCTCTATTCAACTGAATGACCATATTTTCCCCTGAAACATGATACTCAGTTTTGCTGTGTAGGGACTCTTGGTTTTAATCCCAGGTCCTTTGCTCTCCGGAACATCATATTCGAAGCCCTTCAATCCCTCAGTATAGAAGCTGCCAGATCCTGGGTTATCCTGATTGTGTTTCCACAATATTTAAATTGTTTCTTCCTGGCTGCTTATAATATTCTCTCCTTAATCTGGGAATTCTTGAACCTGGCTATAATATTCCTAGGAGTTTTCTTTTTGAGGTCTTTTTCACGAGGTGATCAATGGATTCTTTCAACCCCTATTTTGCCCTCTGATTCTAAAATCAGGGCAGTTTTCTTTGAGAACTTCCTGGAGGATGATTTCTAGATTCTTACTTAGATAATGGCTTTTTAGGTAGTCCAATAATTTTTAAATTATCTCTCCTTGATCTATTTTCCAGGTCAGTGGTTTTTCCCATGAGATATTTCACATTGCCTTCTATTCTTTCATTTGTTTGGATCTGTTTAACAGCATCTTGATTTCTCATAAAGTCATTAGCTTCCATTTGCTCCAATCTAATTCTGAAGCCATGATACTCCTCATTGAGCTTTTGAAATCCTTTTTCCATCTGGCAAATTCAACTTTTTAAGGCATTCTCCTCCTCATTGCCTTTTTGAGCCTCTTTTGCCATTTGAATCAGTCTGTTTTTTAAAGTATTATTTTCCTCAGGCAGGCTGTTGACTTTCATTTCATAATTTTCTTGCATTGTTCTCATTTCTCTTCCCAATTTTTCGTCCACTTCTCTTATCTGCTTCTTAAGGTCCTCTATGGCCTGTAACCAGCTTGTATTTTCCTTTGAAGCTTTTGGTACAGGAGTTCTGACTTTACTGTCTTCCTCCTGTTCCATGCTTTGCTCCTTTTTGTCCCCAAAATAGGAGTGTAATGTTGGAATCTTCTGTCTGCTTTGTTTCCTTTGCCTGGTCATGTCGCTCCTCAGTCACTTGACCCCTGGGCTTTCTGCCACAGTGGGACTCTGCCACCACACAGGGGAGCTTTTGTCCCAAACACTGGGGTTTTCTCAGTTGCCAGAGGTATTAGATGGGTGCCCTCTCTGAAGTTTCCACATGCTCTGGCAAACTGGACACACACCCCAGGACCACCACCCTAGACTTCCATCTAGATCCAAGTGGGTTAAAGCAAGAGCAATTACCCCTCATACTGGTGGAGCAATTATACCCTCATACTCATATTGGTCCCCCTATACTCAGCATGCCAGGAGCTGAAGCTGCCATGGGGCACTGGCTGGCTGTGCCGGCACCTCAGCGGATTCTCGCCCTGGGGGCAAAAGCCACACACTCCCACTTACTGGTCCCAAAGTCCAGTCTGCACTGACCTCTCTTTGTCCTTTGCATCTTTGTGTTGATAAATCTGGAAATGGCCACAGCTGCTGCTGATCTGGAGTCCCTCTGGGCTGTGGCTGGTCAGGCTCACCCTGGGGCTAGAGCCTCAGTGTGGGGCTGGGCTCGGCTCCCAGAGCATTGTGCTGGATGATTCCTGCTGGCCTGCTGGGTTGTCCTCAGTGGGAGGTTAGCTTCTCTGTGTCATTTTGTGGGTTCTGCAGCTTTAAAGTTTGTTTAGAGTCCCTTTTTTACATGTATTGGAGAAGGTGGAAGCCGGAGCCACAGGGAGGTCGTGCTTTTATTCCGCCATCTTGGCTCTGCCCCTGTGGTCACATAATTTCAAACAAAGTAGATTCATTTAGTCAAGCAATCACTTGGTAACTCAATCACTCAATCATAAAATACAAAAGGTCAAAATCCTCTACCCATGGAGCATACTAAGTTACAAATCAGTTATTATTCAGTCATCAGTCACTATTCAATGATCTGTCACTACTCAGTACCCTCTTGAGGGATAGTGGGAAATAAAAAGGCCATCCACCTCTCAGTCACAGGTAAATCACGATTTCATCACTACAAGTACCCACAAAGATTTTTTCATCTTGACTCAGGGCAGGCTTTCAGCTTCCATGGCTCCTCTTCCATGGCCCCAGATCCTTGCTTTATCTAACCAACTGTTCCCTGAGTTCAAAGGCAGATATCTCCCAGCTCCTTGATCACCTCTCCATGCAGTTTCTGCTCCACATTGGAGCTCATAGTGTCCAGTCCATCTCGAATCCTTCACAATCTCTATTCCTGGAAAGGCAAGTCTTAACAAAGCCACTAGGACATTCATGCACATTAGCAAAGCCACAACAACATTTCTACCGAATACCAATACCACAGTCATGCTTCCTCAGTCTTTGGCAGCTCCAGCTGGCCCTCAGAAGTCTTCAACAGCTTTGTTCTCAAAATCGAAATCACTTTCTCTCATTCTTAAAATCAAAATCACTTTCTCCATGCAAGTTCCAGTCCAGCAGCAGCAGCCCAGCTTCCAGGTGTTCATCCCAAGAAGTTATGACTTTCCCAGCTGGGGTACTTTTTTACATACAGTATTGTTCCTCTCTGTTCAGCCCCTTCCTGTTATGTCAGCAACAGGGGTTCATACCTTCTGTTTCTTTAACAGAGGCTTAATTTGAAACTAGTTGCTAAGTACCTGTCAGCTTAGCAATAAAAAGGGATCCTCAGATTTCATTACCATTACACCAACTACCTATTCTGATGTGGATAGAACATTTAACCTAGAGTTAAACTCAAGTCTTGTATTTAATTCCTGTGTCTGACACTTAACTAGCTTTTTGACTCTGGGTAAAGTCATTTAACTTGTCTTGTGGTTAGTTTCTTACAGATTAAATGAGAATAATAACAGCATCACTTCAGATGGTTCTTTTGAGGATGAAATAAGATGATAAATGCATGATAAATGTAAAGTTCTATACAAATAGTAGCCATTATACTCTCTTCCCTAATAGGCTACAAATATCCCAAACTCAAAATATCTAAAGCCCAAAGTAAACAATTCCGCTAAGACAAACCTGCCTCTCTTCACAAGCTCTGTTTCTTTTGATGGCAACATCCTTCTTTTTATCCAGACTTGAAACCTAAGAAAAATCTTTTAATCACTCCTTTCTGTCTTCCCCAAGACTAATTAGTAGCCAAGTTCTAGTAATACTACCAGCCAAATATCTTTGGCATCCATCCTTTCCTTTCCAGTCCAATCATTAGCATCCTAGTTCAGAGATTTGTCATTCTGGCTGGGTCTAATATAATAGCTGTTAATTTTTCTTCCTGTTTCCAATTTCTTCCCTCTCCATATGATCATTCACCTTGTTGTCAATTTAATCTGCATATGTCTAATAACAGCACTCGCCTTTACAATGATATCCATTAGTTCCTTATTGCCTGTAAAATAAAAATGCAAACTCTTTATTATGATATACAAAACCTTTTACCATCTGCCTCTAACCTACTTTGTTTCACAATACTCCCCTTCAAAATGGACACAGTCACACCCTCCTCCCAACCACTTTGCTAAATCCCTTATTTTTTTCCAATGGGACCCAAATAATTATAGTCATCCAAATCTGCAAACTAAATGTCAGTCTCAACTTTCACTTTCTTTCATCTCCTAAACCTAATCACTAATACAGCTAATCAGTTTTCAAATCTTGTCAATTCTATCTTGATTACAACTCTCCTATTTGCTAATTTTCCTCATTCTTATACAAAGCACCCTACATCCAGCTCTCATCCCATCTCAAATGAACTACTCTAATAGTCTCCTATCTGGTCTCCCTTCATCCCATTTCTCCCACATGTGTCTTCTACTTACTTATCTGCCAAGTTGGTAAATTATGGCATCTCCTTGTTCAAAAAACATCAGTGACTCCCTATTGCCTCTAGGCTAAAATACAAACTAATTTGGTATTTGCAACCCTTCAAAAATTGATTGCAATTTATCCTGTAGATTTGCTTCTCATTTGCTCCCCACTTTCATGTTCTGTCTCATGCAAACTGGCCTTCTTATTGTTTCCCCATATATAATATTTCATGTCACTCCATCCATGTTATTGTATAGCTAGTCTCAAATTTCTGAACTATTCTATCTCATCACCTCCACTTCTCAGAAAACCTGGTTCCATTCAAATAAATAACTACCTTTTAAATGAGATCTTTCATAATTCCCATTTCTTTGGCCACTCTCCTTCACTGATCACTTCAGCACATGTATGTATGTTTGTGTTTATATGTATGCATATCATATACACACATTCATGTATATATGTGTAGATATTTATTTATTGTATGTAAATTGTATTTGAATATATGTGTGTGTGCATGTATGTATACTCACACTCCCACATTACTGATACATATTGACATATCAATTTGGATATGGATAAAGTTATATAGAGAAAAAACTATAGATAATAGATGTTTCTCCTTCTTATTAGAATGTAAACTGCTTAGGGGATTGTTTTTTGTCTTTTTAACTTCAATATTTAGGATAATTCCTGTTGCTCAATATGTATTTATTGAATTCAGCTGAAGACTTCTCTTCATGAACTTTCTTCACCAAAACTGCATCTTTCAATATTCCCTCCTCAATTCTCTGTACCTTCATATAATAGGTTAAAAAACAATCCTCATACTTGGAATGGAACCAAGGACAGCTAGGTAGCACAGTAGATAGAGTACCTTGCCCAGAACTGGGAAAACTCATATTCTTGAGTTAAACTCTGGCTTTAGACACAACTGCATGATCTTGGGCAAGTCATTTAACCTGGCTTATCTCAGTTTCCTCATCTATAAAATGAGCTAGAGAAGGAAATAGAAAAACCATTCCAATATCTTTGTCAAGAAAATCCCAAATGGGGTCACTAAGAGTCAGGCACTCTTGAAAAACAACAATAACAACTCTAGTTGTTGAAATTCTAATCTTTCTTCAAAATCAGCTCCAATATGCTTCATTCATGAAACCATCCCTATTTCTGTAGCTTAAAATGATTTCTTCCCTCAATTTAATAGGAAGTATGTTGTTGTTTCTTGGAACATTCACATAGTTTCTTTAATTCTCACCTTTATATAAAATTTAGATGTATCCTCAATAACATGAAATACAGCTACAGAGTCAGCTAAGCTATTTGGAAAAGGCATAAGTTTTTGTTCCTCTTGTTAGAAGACTATGTTTATTTGTAGAATTTATTTCTTTCAATTGGTAATGGGGAACAGTGCATAATCTAATGGGAACCCAAAATATTCTACCCCTCAGAGCACACTTTGAACTATAATTATGGTTTAGACATGAATGGTGAATATTCATGTCTCTTGCAGTTAATTCATAATGCAATTAATTAAGACTTGAGCTTAATAATTTAAAACTGAAGACCATACTTGCATTTCTGTAGGAAGGTTTTGCAATGAATCTGTGCAAGTTGTCTTTAAGGGAAAATAGTATTAGCAGTTAGTAGGCCAGGCATGATTCTAGCTTATCCTCTTGTTGAGAGGTTATTTAAAGTGTTACTTTTGATTAATTCTCCCCAGATACTCAAACTGGAGGCTTAATATCATGCTTCAAGCATTTAAAGAACATTCTTTAGAACTTATGCAATCTGTTTCCATTTATTTTTAATGAAACCTCACAGAAGAAATTCTAGTAGGAAATACTTTGAAACCAAAGATATTATCAATGGCTGAGTATTGTCATACCCTTCATTTTGGCAAGTAGACAATATCTTCCTGAGATTTCACCGAAAAAAATCAATACCTTGACTCTGATCTCAAAACTTAGGATTTTTGTCCTCTTGTTTTCAAAGAAAGCTTTCAAAGAGAGGTTTCGTTATCATTTCAGTGAAGGAAAGACACGTGAATTATTTTAAATATCATCAAGTCAATCAGAATCCTTTAAAATTAATCATATAATGTGATATTTTAAAATTTAAAATACAATTAAAATACCTCTGAACTTAATGATAGAAGAACAATATGGAAAAATTGAAATAAGCAGAACCCAGAGCACATTCTATATAGTAGCAGCACTACTGTTTTAAGAACAGTGAGTGAATAAGGAATTTTGACTATCATAAATACCCAAATCAACAGCAAAGAACATATTAATGAAGAAGCTATCTACATCCAGAGGAAGAACTGATAAATAGAAGTATGTATAGAATGTTTTCTCACACATTCACATACTTATGCACACAAAATAAAATATATTATATTCTATGCGTGTATATATGTATCTACATACGTGTATTTGTGTCTAGAAAGTGGGGGGAGGGAACAAGGGAAAATACATTTACATGATAACTTTAAAAAAAGTAACAAGAGAGGCGGCCAGGTAGCACAGAGAGTAAGAGCACCGGCTCCAGTGTTGAGAAGACCTGGAGATCGAATCCTGGGCTCAGACACTTAGAACCCACCCAGAAACACCTGGCCGTGTAACCTTGAGCAAGTTACTTAACCCCAATTGCTTAGGGGTGGCCAGGTGGCTCAGTGAGTAAGAGTACCGGCTCCAGTGTTGGGATGACCTGGATCAAATCTGGGCTCAGATACTCAGCACCACACCCAGAAATAACTGGCCATGTAACCTTGAGCAAGTTACTTAACCCTGATTGCTTTAAAAAAAAAAAAAGAAATAAGTTTTAAATAACTTTGCAATTTTGTAAGCAATATTTTTTTCTATTATACTATGTTATGGAAATGCTTGTTTTATCTCCTAAATTTAAAATTAAATAAATAATCAAATACATACCTATAATTAAGCAAACAGGATCAATTTAACATAATTTCATAGGATTATGTTGGAAATGAATTTCTAAGTCACTAGAACCTATTTATTTTAGAGATGCGCAATCTGAGGTTCAGTGAAGCAAAGTTTTCTGAAATTCATGTAGGTAATTTTTGGCAGAAGTAGGCTTCAAATTCAGGTTTTCTAGTGCCCAAATCTAGTTATTTCCATTTTACTTTGCTCTCTTGTCAAGCTTTAAGTCATTTATTTTTTCTTCTTCCTATAAAACATTTATTACTTTTAATCTAGTAATTCTTCCTTCTAGGAAATTTGAATGTGATTCTTTGTGGTTGAAGGATAAAGGAAATTAATCAATATAAAATCTAGGGTGATAGATTGACTGGCTGATGAATATGTAATACATAGAGAATATACAGATTTTACCTTCCTGATTGGTTATATAGAGCTTATGCAGGAATCCCTACCTAAACCCAATTCAATATGTGGAATTTTGGAAGCCCAATTAAAGTTATATGTTACTGTGTGATCATGAATTCTTCCAATTGGCTGAGGAGCTGAAAAATTCAATGACTTAGGAGATGTTGTTGTTATTGTTTATACTTTGTTCTCCAAGAGGACAGTAACATCACAAAGATGATTCCATGCCTTGTAAGTGAATTGGATTTAAGTGAGGGAGGGCTGTATAAGGTCAGCAACCTCCCTTTCTTCTCCTGGGGCTACATGAGTCTAGTGGCAAGATGTTGGTCAGGATGACTGGAGATGGCCCTGTATGCAATGGGAGACTTTTTAAGCTAAAGTCTTTCCAATTTCTCACTTTAACTGAGGCAATGGCCCATTCAGTGATTACAACCAGTTAAGAAATGAGCCAAAGAATGACCCATTTTTATCTAATTAAAAAAAATCAATCTGGAAGGGAAGACCCTCTGGGTTCCTGGGCAAAACAGAAACAATTATTATTACATTCAGTTGGGGCCCAAATAATGATCACTAATTGGGACTTTGGATGGGACCTATTGTGTTGTCCAATCAATTAGAGCCAGAGTGAATTGGGTTAAAGGCACCAGAGCTGCCATGTTACAACAGGATAAACTAGAAATAATTCTAGAGGGAAGGCATTAAGAGGAATGGGGAAATTTTTCATTCAGAAGGTGGTATTTTACCTAAAACTTGAAGAAATCTAGGAAATCCAGGAAACAGAGTTGAGAAGAAAGAGAATTACAGGCATGGGGCAAAGCCAGCACTTGGCTGTTCAATCCTTATGCCATATAAATGCTAAATTACTGGTCCTTTTGCTGATACTTCATTTTCTGTGGTTGTGTATTTCATGCAACTACATAGAGAGAAAGTAAACCAAAATGCTTCAGATATGGACAAAAACATTAAAGGTCTTTTCAGCATTGTCTATTCAATTCAATTTAATGCAATAATCTTTATTGCTCACTATATTCAGTGAAATTTGTTAGACATTAGGATAAAAAATGAAAGCAAAATTCCTTTTAAAATTATATAATCTAATATGGGGTAGAAACTGAAAATAATTTAACTAATGCAACTCAGAATATAAATTGCAGAACAGGTGAGATATGCTTTCATTACCAGATGAGGTTTTTGTATCAGGAGTTTTCCACACCAGTGAAATCACAAATTCAGTTCTAATATACATAGACAATGTATACACATATGTACAAACATGTATAGATGCAGAAATATGTATGTATATAAGATGTGTATATGTACAAGTGTGCATGTTGTTATAATGTAATGTACACATCGGCATACATATGATACCACACACATATATATACACATACATATATATGTATATGTATACAATGTACAACACAGGAAAAGGGGATAAATAAGAAATTTGAGAAAGCCAATTAGTTTCTTTCATAGATAAATGGTAAATAGCCCAGTTGAGTTGGGGGATCAATTATATGGAAGAAAATAATGTAAGATAATTCTGGAAAATTAGGGAGGCATCAGATTGTGAAAAACCTGGAATGACAGGATAATGAATTTTAGTCTGCAGCAGTCACTTACATATGATATCAGAACGATGCTAGGAGAAGATTTATCTGGCATCTGTATGAAGGATGGAATATAAGGAGAATAAATATTATTAATCAATAATTAAGCATTTTCAGTTATGTTAATTAAGGATTCATGAATATGTATACAATAAAGAATTATGGATGGCTATATGCATTGAAGATGATGAAGATGCACTTAAATATTACCACCCTTTCATAAACAAAGTTGTCTGTTCTATTTTTTTCAACAAAAGAATCAAAGATGCCGACTCAGCTTTCTCTAAACATCTACTTACTATAAAAATAAATACTTTGCTGGCATGTAATAAATGTAAACGTAGACTACAAAACCATTGAGTATAAGGATTTTTTTTCTCATTTTTTCTTCAGCACCTGGCATGCTTCCTGTCACATAGTAAGCACTTATTCAATATTTAGCAAATGAATATGTTAATGTTTGTTTTTTATTGGTTAATCTTTGATTAAAAATTATTATGCTATTTAAACAATGTATTAATATATTCAATGCATAAAATTTGTTATATTTCACACTGTATATTTATGTTGTTATTTCTAAAGCCTTTTTTTTGTTGAAAATCATGTATGTATTATTTCATATTGTAGATACTTTTTGGTAGATGCTACTTTTTTCCAAATACATGTAAACACAATTTTCAATATTCACTTTTATAAGAATTAGAACTCCAAAGTTTTATTCTTCCCTATATCTCCTCCCAACTTCCCAAGACAGCAAGAAATATGATATAGGTTATAAATGTGCATTCATGTTAAATGTACTTCCTTATTAGTCATGTTGTGAAAGAAGAAACAGAGCAAAAAGGAAAAAACACACACACAAATAAAAAAGTGTAAAAAGTATGCTTCAATCTATATTCAAGCTCCATAGTTCTTTCTCTGGATTTAGATAGCATTTTCCATCATAAGTCTTAGATTTATCTTGGATTATTGTATTACTAAGAAGAGCTAAGTCTATCATGCTTGATCATTGCACAGTGTTGCTATTACTGTGTGCAATATCCTCCTGGTTGTGCTCATTTCACTCAGTAGATTTCATGTGTAGATATTCTTCTTCATAAGGTATGGTGAAAATACTTCATAGAACTCAGTAGAAATTGTTATATACTTATGGTGTTAATTATTGATCACAGAAAGAGGGAAAAGGCAATTAACTATAAGAATTTTACTTTTGAAAAATATTTGATTCAAATGTGATAATCAAAGGACAAAATATATCTTTATTATCTTCCCTATTTAGTAGCCCATTCACATTAATGAGATGAATGTGTTTGCCATAAATATAGTTATCAAAAATTAATATTGTTTTCCAGACTCATTATTTCCAATCTCAACTAGTTCCATTTTCTTTCACTCCTTCCTCCACCCTCCTGGAATATGTAAAGAGATATATGTTTATAGTGACTTTCAAACCTCTCTGATTAGCCTTTTTAAATTTACCTATATTAGTCTCACATAATCTAACAAGTATCATGGCACAAGAGATTAAGAAACAGTCTCAGAGTAAAAAAGATCTGCTTTTGAAACGCACTGATTTCATGACCCTGGTCATGCCAGATCACCTTATTTTTTAGTATTCCAGGAAAACCTCTAAGATGGTGAGTTTCAGTGATAATAGACATTGGGAGGAAGAATGTATTCTCTGCAAGTTCCCTATTCTGATGAAAAAAACAGGCTTGTTCCATAAAACAAATCAAACATATTTTATAATTAGTTGTGTACATGTTTCACCCTTCTACTACATTGTTAATTCTCTAAGGACTGGAAATATGCCATTTTTCATTTCAGTCCTCCTGGTGCTAACAAAATACCTTGTACAAAGGAAATGACAAACAAATATTTGTTAAACTGAATTGAATGAAAGGAAAATCTAAGAAAGAGACATTCCAGGAACTAAACTATGTTTTGTGAGAAAACCAAACATGACTTATGTGAACCACCACAGATTTATTATTGAACATTTAAAAAAATGTTATGAGATATCAAGTTAGAAATGAATCATACTTATACACAAAATGTGTCTTTTCCAAAGGTCAAAAAGCCCCTATAACTACAAATTGTGAAATGGACAATAAATCCTTTCTCTAAATGTGACAGATAGAACAATCATTAATATTCAAGAACCTCCAAATCAAAAGGAAACAGAGATCATCTACTGATGTCCTTTTTATCTTTTCTGAAGTCATACTTCAACTCTAAGAATAAAATGAATTCTCTACTTGTGGCCCCCAAATTTCTACTTAGCACTTTAAAGTAAATTTGGGTTTTATATTAATTATTTTAGACTGTACCATTTGTTTCTATATAAAGCTGTGAAATTTAATGCAGTAAATAAATTTGTAGAATTGAGTAGAGTCTGTATCATTTTTTGCTTCATATTTCTAGTGCCTAGCTTATAGTGCTTAGCATATAGTTGGTGCATAATAAATGCTTGTTGATTGATTTGAAGTCAATATAAATGTAATGAATCTGAACAGATCTTCACTCTCCTTAAGAATTAATAGTTAGGGTCGGGCTTGAAGCCGAAGCTGTAGGTGCAGCTCTAGAATTACTCACTCTCTTCTCACTTTGCAGGTAGTTTGCAGGGAACATTTCATCCCCACTGAGATTTGTTACTGGATTCAAATTCAACTTATTTATAGCATGCCTCGTGATCCTTCCCAGATCGAGAGGGAAACCATGGTTTGCCCTCATCTCTCTAACAGTGAGCTGGAGAATATGAACCTAGAGACATCAGCTAACTGTGGGAACAAAGCTGAGAAGGAGCGAAAGTGGATCCAGCCTGACAACCCTATAGCAAGTGTACTTGGCAGCTAGGCAAACCTGTCTCAGAATCTCCTCATCATCATGTCTCCTTGTCAAAGACACTGAATGTCATTAGACACCGAATGTCATTCCTGATATTTTGAAGAAAATTGGAGATACACCTATGGTTAGAATCAATAAGATTGGGAAGAACTTTGGACTGAAATGTGAACTTTTGGCAAAGTGTGAATTCTTCATTACTGGAGGGAGTGTGAAGGATCGAATCAGCTTGAGAATGGTAGAGGATGCGGAAAGAGCAGGTGTTCTGAAACCTGGAGATACAATCATTGAGCCAACTTCTGGAAATACCGGAATTGGACTGGCTCTGGCTGCAGCTGTGAAAGGGTATCTTTGCATCATTGTGATGCCAGAGAAAATGAGTATGGAAAAGGTGGATGTCCTGAGAGCACTGGGAGCTGAAATTATAAGAACTCCAACAAATGCCAGGTTTGATTCCCCTGAATCTCATGTAGGGGTGGCATGGAGACTGAAAAATGAGATTCCCAATTCTCACATTTTGGACCAGTACTGAAATGCCAGTAATCCCCTCACTATGACACCACAGCAGAGGAGATCTTGCAGCAATGCGATGGGAAATCGGATATGTTGGTAGCTTCTGCTGGCACAGGGGGCACAATTACAGGTATTGCTAGGAAGCTGAAGGAGAAATGCCCAGGATGCAAAATCACTGGTGTTGATCCAGAAGGATCCATCCTTGCTGAGCCAGAAGAGCTGAACCAGACTGACAGAACAGCATATGAAGTGGAGGGCATTGGGTATGATTTCATCCCCACAGTACTAGACAGGAAGGTGGTGGATAAGTGGTACAAGAGCAATGATGAGGAGTCCTTTGATTTTTCTCGAATGTTAATTGCCCAAGAAGGATTACTCTGTGGTGGTAGCTCTGGCAGCACGATCTCTGTTGCAGTAAAGGCTGCCAAGGATCTGAAGGAGGGTCAGCACTGTGTGGTCATTTTGCCTGATTCTGTGAGGAATTACATGTCAAAATTTCTGAGTGACAAATGGATGCTTCAGAAGGGATTTATGAAGGAAGAAGATATCATGATTACTAAACCATGGTGGTGGCACCTCAAGATTCAAGAATTAAACCTCTCTGCACCTTTGACTGTCTTACCAAATGTCACCTGTGAACAAACTATTGAAATCCTCTGAGAGAAGGGTTTCGACCAGGTACTAGTTGTTGATGAATCTGGTTTGATATTGGGAATGGTCACTCTTGGTAATATTCTTTCGTCCTTGCTTGCTGGAAAGGTTCAGCCTTCAGACCAGGTCAGCAAAGTCATCTATAAGCAGTTTCCTCAGATTCATCTGACATATACCTTGGGGTTGCTCTCCCACATCCTGGAGACCGATCATTTTGCCCTAGTGGTTCATGAACAGATTCAGTATCACAGCAATGCCACCTCCAGTAAAAGACAGATGATGTTTGGGGTTGTCACGGCCATTGATCTGCTGAATTTTGTGGCTGCCCGAGAAAGAGAACAGAAGACAAGTTAATCTCGAATACTCTGCAAAAAGATGCCACTAAAGAAAAACTGTGAAGCCATCTTCTTATTTTTCCTCCTAACTTGGAATATTTTTATCATTTGAGTTTCTAGAGCTGGCATTTTTTAACATCAAGAGATAAACTTGCCGTGGGAGCATTGCTTTAATATTTTGCCAATAAATATCATGTAGAGTGGCATCTGACCTAGTAAAGAAACATTAACTTAAAAAAAGAATTAATAGTTAGGGGCAGCTAAGTGGCACAGTGAATAGATCACTGGCCTTGGAGTCAGGAGGACCAGGGCTCAAATCTGTCCTCAGGCACTTAACCCTTACTAGCCACATGACCTTGGGCAAATCACTTAACCTCAATTGCCCTACCTTCCCCCTCCAAAAAGTAAAAAGAGAGAGAGAGAGAAAGAGAGAGAGAAAGAGAGAAAGAGAGAGAGAGACAGAGAATTAATAGTCAAGGTGATACCCTTGAAATTATTCATGCCACAATTTTCTCTAACTATGTCCTTAGACTTGAGTAAGAATCCAATCATCACAATGATTCTCTTTCTTCTGTGGGTTTTAGGAGAATTCTTTCCATTTGAGGGTTCTTAAAACACACATTTAATCTCCTTGAGGTTAGATAATATATTGGTTTCTGTATTTGTATCCCCAGAGCTGAGCATCGTCATTTGGCACATAATAAACATTTAATAAATGTCATCCATTTATATTAAAAAAGTCAACCATAGGATTTTTTTTAACACTTACTATGGGCAAGATACTGTGCTAAATTCTGGGATTACAAAACAAGCAGAAAGACAGTCTTCCTTCAGGAGCTTACATTGTAATGCGGAAAGACAATACATAAAAGGGAAATGAAAAGTATGAAAGGAAGTGATAGGGAGAAAAGAATATACTTCTAAGGGAGCATAGAAGACAAAGTTCAGAAAGTTAGGAGTCAGTGCCTGAGAGGAACAAAGACACAGGTGGCCTGGGTTCTTTCCTTAAAATGTAAGTCCTGAGCAGAACTAACCAATCAGAGGAAGGAACTGATCCATGGAGTGTATGTCCAGTGTGAGAAGGTCAAAATTCAAGGTTTCTGTGGAATGGTAGAGAAAGACCAGCATCAGGAATGAAGGCAGAAGAGTTCATTCATCCATCCATCAATCCATCTGATGGGGTACCTGGGGTTTGGTCAATTCATGAAACCAACTTGTAAAACCAGTCTGTGCAGTTTAACTGCACTTTGTATTGTAAAATTGTTATCTGTAAAATTCCTTTCCCAACCTTGGGGTCTGCCCCTTCCCCCTATCCGCACTAGGCCTAGGCAACACCTTGTGACTCCTTTGTTCTTTACTTAATCTCTCATGTCTCCTCTGGTCTGGCCCAAATAACCTCATGTCTCCTCTGGCCTGGCCCAAATCTTATCTAAACTATCTATGTCACAAGTTCCTCTCGGTCAGCTCTAATCTTTATCTATGCACTGATATCTCTTCCGTCCAGTAAGCCCTGACAATGGCAACCCTACCCTTTAAAGGTAAAAGCATGTACCCCTCTCACTCGCAGATCCCCTAAGGACTCTTGCCTGCTGTAAAGGTGCAAAAATAAACTTTCTCAACTCTAACTCCAAGCAAGGCTGAGCTGAATTCTTCCAGATGCCATTGCAGGTTTCCTGGTCTTGGATAAGATCAGGGTTCCTGCTGAACCTATTGGGATTCCTTCCTTCATCACGTCCATCCATCCATTTGCTAACAAATAAAAACCACTTTTGATTTATCTCAACTCCTACATAATATTTAAATCTAATGTTTATAACCCTAGCTTAGCATTTACCTGCAAGGATGACAGAAATTCTTCCCAGAGGTAATCACTATGTATTGAGATAATGTTGACCATCAAATAGTCTTCCCACACACACAGCTGAAAAAAATGTAGATTGAAATTGAAATTTGAGAAGTCAGAGGCAGGTGATCTGAAAGAATAAGAAGAAAGCATGGAGACTGGAGAGACAGATATGATTATATGTAGTAGGTGTGATATGATAGCATCATAGTGAAAAACTGCTGAAAGATGAGTCATGGGAGTTTTTCATTGGGTCTGTCTTGAGGCATTCCAGTAGTTCCAGCACTGGTAGTAATACCAAATTTAGCATTACCAAAGTTTGAGTGTTTCCAGGTGATAAAAGACTGCCAAACAACAAGACTCATCCCTAATATCACTTTTACCTCTTGGCAGAAAATCTACTTGCCCCTTCTATATAGAAATGGGGGGGGGTGCAAACTTGATTATTATTTGGTAATTGTTGTCATTTAAATTGCACTTGCCTATATGAAAACTAGAAAATCAAACTCTGAGTCTATTTTACTGTAGGTTTATAAGGAGAGAAAGTATGAGACCAAGGCAGGGTACTCCTTATTCAAAAGAGATGGAAAGTCTGATTTGGATTGAACCAGGGAATTTTGGAACTAATGTAGGAAAGTAAACAAAGTAGGAGAGTTATATTTGCCTGTTGCAACACTGTCAGCCTTATCAATTTATGACAGATTACAATCTGATAAGGACAGAAGACAGTAGAGGGGGTAAACCAAGAACTTTTTTACTTTTACTTTTTGCTACCTTGTCTGATATCATCTTGGCACCCTGATCTTGCCACACTTCTATGTTACTTTCAAAGTAAAAGTTCACCAATCAAGATCACTCACTTCTAAGGAATCTCTGTCCAAAACAGAAGAGGAGTGAGTTTCAATAGCAGACTGAATAGACCCAGTGGTTCATTGGATGTCTGGCAAGTCAGCCTACCTAGATCCAAAGTGCCACTTGCTGCCTACAAGTCATTAATTACATTGATAAGTAATTAGTCCTTTATTTTACTACTTTTCTCTTCTGTTTCCTTGCATTTATTTACCCTCTTTTTCTTCAGATAAGGAAATATCTTGAAGATGGGTGTCTTCCAAGGACATAATTGGCATTAAGTAGCACTCTCAACAGTAATATATACCTGAAGAGTTGAAAACCTCAAAAATTGGGTTCTATTATTATTTTCCTTTTATCTGAATGTTGATAATACTTAAGTCAACATTCCTATTATTTCTCATCTATCCGGGAAGTGAAAGTCCTAGAGTAAATGGATTCCATAAGTATAAAACTAAAGGATTTCAAATGCCTCAAAAGATGTAAATCTCCTTCATTGAGCAGGATTCAGAGAATGACAAAATATTATACTTAGTATAAAGCCTCATTTCTTTCAGTGACTCTGGAGAAACATTTTGTGAATTAATTGCATTTCTGTGTATTTTGTACAATTAGAATTTACTTTATTTGTAATTGCTATTTGCCATTTAAATATTTGGAATATTTGCAGTTACAGAAGTTATATTTTCCTTGCTTTCACCCTAGGGTCTGAAGACCTAATGAATCATAAGAATGATTTTTTTATAAAATGAATGAATAAAAGTTACCAGTGATGATATCTCCTTTTCAAATTAAGAAATATCTTTACCAAAATTCTCAAAATAAAAATGAACACTCAATTTTTCTTCCAGGGCACTAAGGACTTTGTGTAAGGAGAGCAACCAGGCTACCTGAGCTTATATAAAGGAATTATTCTCTAGGGAGCATGGACCAAATATTGTCTTTTTGATGCCTGGAGGATGAGAATGCTGAGAATTATGAAAGAGGGACTCTTCTCTTTAAACCAAAGATCTCAACACAATGTGGGGAAATTAATAAATATTTCTCCTCTCAGAAAATTCAGGAGAATTGTAGAAGTGAGAGTAGAGAGACAACTATAACAACTTTATCGCTATGCACAAGGGAAGGAGGAAAACAGATGCCAGCAGGAACAGTTTCAGTGTAAAACCTCCATGTCCACAGTAGGCTGCACATATTGGCCCTTGAGACCCTAAGGACCTGACCTTATATGTACTTTTAAATTATCGAGTATGATATCAATAAAAGACTGCCCTCTTATTTATAGGGGTAGTAAAGTGTAGGTATTTTCTAAATTACTCAATAAAAAGTCACAATTCAGAGCAGGGATATATAAATGAAGGATAGGTAAGTAGGAAATTTAACCCTAATGCTATTGTTTCAGCAAGAAGATGAAATGGGAGTCTGAAACTATATCAGTCAACCAGTTTTTGGTGGATAACCAAAGCTCAGAAACTTACATTTTGGTCTAGTCTGTGTGGTGCATCTAGTTCTGAGCATAAAACCATTGTATTCATTTTAGGAGGAGATGGTTAATATTCTTTAATTTCAGTCAGAAATTCTAAAAATATATAGTTCATTTTCAAATACATTGTTTCATTTTATCCTGAAAACAACTCTTTGAATAAAGAAGGGTAGGTGCTATTTTTCCAGTTTGATGGATAAAAAAAAGATAGATTTATTTAGTATGTTAAGACTAAAAATATTTTCGTCATGACAAACCTTTGAGGAAGGATGGTAGCATAGAAAACACTATTACTATTTTATAGAAAAATAAGCTGAAGAATAACTAGGTGGCATAGCGTATAGATTATTTGGCCTAGAGTCAGAAAGACTGAACTTTCTCAGTTCAAATCTAGCCTCAGACACTTGCTAATTCTGCAATCCTGGCTAAAACCCTTAACCCTGTTTGTCTCAGTTTCTGAATCTGTAAAATGAACTGGAGAAGGAAATGCCAAACCATTGTAGTATTCCTGCCAAGAAATCCCCAGATGGGGTCAAAAACAGACGTGGACAAAAAAAATTGCTGAACAACAAATAACATAAGTATTCAGAGACTGTGATGGACTTCTCCAGTTTCTTATAACTAATAATTGAAAGAGCTTGGATTAAACGTTGGTCTTTGAAGTCTGTTTTCAGTATTTGGCACTTAGAGTATTATTTTTGTCGGTCAATAAATCAACTAAAAAAAGAGTGTAGATTGAATCATATCATGCAAGCAATATCTGAAGCTACCCATCATATATAATATAGAAATATCTCATAGAAATTTGAGGTTTTGTTTTTCTAACTGATACCCTCATTAATGATGACAAGGACATGTTAGTAATTTTAGGTGAGTCTGATATCACAATTGTGCTTTTACCTAGAACCTCACATGATGCCTGGAATGCTTTTTATGCTTACTAATGTTTATTGATTGATTAATTTGACTAGTATCTTTGGAGAATAGCCAACATTTTAAATAGTCATTATAACAGCTTGCATGTATATGATACTTGAAAGTTAACAAAACGCTATTCAAATGTTAATCCATTTGATCCTCATAATAACTCTGAGAAGTAGGTGCTATTATTATCCCCTTATAAATATTAAAAAAAAACTAAGTTGCAAAGAGATATTCAAGATCACTTAGTATCTGAAACAGGATTTGAACTAACATTTTCTTGACTCCATATTTTGGGTTCTATCCATGAAGCCCTTCAGCTGCTTATTTGTAGTTGTGTAATAACCATGTTGTAGCCAAAACTATTCACACTATAAAAGACACTTTGTATATGTGTGTTTCATTCATTACATTTCTATGAAAAAATGAGAAAAAGTATTCTTTATTAACAAATTATCTGTAAGAATGTTATGAGATTTGATGAGATTATATTGGAAAAGTACTTTGAATCATTGGGGACTTTGTCACCTCAATTTGTAAAATCAAATTTCTTGAGAAATACCAAGTTGGTTTCTCTCAAAGGCAAGTGATTCTGGCACTTACTAATGATGCCAATATCTGATTATTGCTATAGTCCTAGGTAACTAACAGAGAAAAAGGTGTGATGTTAAAACCTCACAAGAAAGGTAAAAATGTAAAGATTATAAAATTCTGCAAGTTTGAAAAGACACATTAAATCAAATCTTTCTGTTTCCCCCCTCTAATGGAAGTGTTTCCTTTTTTTTAAATTGACCTTCATTGTTCCCAAACACTGTCATTTTCTGCAATTAGTAAACTTGCTCATCTCTAATTTATTTCTGTTCAAAGAATGTCATCAAGCAATGATCTATACTGGCCCTTTGAATAAAAGATCCATTAGACTGAATGACTTAAGGAACTACAATGGGAAAAAATATCAATTTCAGGCAAATCAGATTCATAATTGATAGGCTGGTCAGAATACCAAACTGGTGTATGTTATTTCAATATGCACACTTAAAGGGTGCAAAGTGTTGAAGACAGAGGTAATTGATAAAACCTATGTCAAATATATATATATATATATATATATGTATGTATATATATGTTTATATATATACATATATATGTCAAGAAAAAAGTATAAGATAACTTTTTGTATACTGTTCATTGTTTACGACACATTGTATAAGTGGCATATTTGATGCTCTTGCCAACTATCAATGCCTTAACACTTATAAAGAGTTACTAAAAATAGACATAGTTCTAGGTCCAATGTAATACATTTCAAAGGGTATAGAGCTCCAGGCTGCGAAGACAAAGTCTGTTTAAGTAACTCAGTTTATGTAGTTTGATGACTTCCTTCCCATGGAGAGTCCAGTTAAATAACTCACATAAAAGAACCAAAGAACTTATGTCAAATGATTACCTCAGAAACACTACTGAGATATTTTTTCACTTAAGATGTTAATATTATGATAATGTACTATAGTAACCTTAGCTTGACATTATTTGTGTTCCTACTGATAAGGAAAAAAAGTGACAGTGAATATTACTTTTACTTATTTATAAACATTCAGTGCTGGGAACAACAGAGGTGTTTAGCTACACCATATACTCTTAGCTTCTTGGAAATGTATATCATCAGTAAAATTCCAGTAATTCAGTTGAAGAATTGCCTCAGCCTCAGATTGCAGCCACTATTCACTTACTTCACTCCTACACACATGCTGCTGAACAAAGATATAGAAATTAAGCAACCTTTCTGACTGGGCCCATTACAAATTTATATTACACAAGGTCAACCAGACCTTCACTGTTGATAAGCAATCTTACTACATACCTCCTATCAACTCATTATACCATTCTTCACAGTGGCTCTTCCAAAATGGTTCACCCTTCTTCAAATTTCCCATGGTTCCCCTTGCCTACACACTAATAACTACTACACTAATAACCTTACCTCATTTATAGAAAAAAATGAAGTTACTCCCCTCTTCCTTATTACCTGTCACTCAGATGCCTTCTATCTCCCTTTGCTCAGACGATCACATGGCCTTGTTCTACCAAGGATAACCTCTATGTTTGTTCAAATGATTCCAACCAATCTCCTCCAATAGATTGCTCGCTCTCTCATCCCAATTATTTCACTTATTTCTAGTCTCTCCCCCTAATGGCTCATTTCTTACTTCCTACAAATATGCCCATGCCTCCCCATCCTAAAAACAAAAGAAAACAAAACAAAAACTCATTTGGTCCTTCCATCACCACTGACAACCAATATATCTTTAATCCTTCAAAGCTTTACTCCTCAGAAAAGGTCGGGCAAGGATTATCATTTGCTTCTTTTTGTAATTCTTGAATTCAGCAAAGTGCTAGGCATGCAGTAGGGTCTTAATACATGTTTATTGATTGATTGATTAGTATTCTATTCATAGGCCTTAAGCCCCTCAGGCCTCTGGGTTCAAAGTTATACTGTTTGAGACACAAAGTCAGTATGATGCCAATATGAGAATATACTGTTGTCTGTAGGATGAGTAAAGTGCTTAAAAGAAGTAGGGACTGAGGAACAGGGAAATGGGGGATTTAACGTTCATAGTGTTGATCCATCATGATGCTTAAAAGGAGTGAGGAGAAGTTAATGTCAAATCAGTCCCTGAGATTATCAGCCTTGGCACACATACACTCTAGGAAGTTGAGACCATACCAATCAAACTGGTTTTCATTGGTATACACACACATTCATGTATATGTAGATATTTATTAAATGTTTAATATGTCAAAGGGTACATACAGTCTGGTAACTGTAATATCCAGTTTGAAATACTTATGGTAATTGATGATGTGCAACTTAGTTTAGAAAGTGGAGTGAGAAATATTTATAGCTTCTTTATATAGATTATATGTATATAGCAGTGAAAACACACAAGTATGTGTATATTGCACATCATCAATTACTAAATGAGAATTTAAGGTTAGATATTACTGTTTTCAAATTGAGTATGCCCTTTAACTCAGTGATACCACTTCAGAGCATATATTCCAAAGAGATCAAAGAAAAGAGGATTAAGCCCAATATAGTGTATGTACAATGTTTGTATCAGAACTTTTTGTGGTGGCAAAGAATAGAAAACTAATAGAATGATTGTTAACTGGAAACAAATGTACTGAGTATGGTCTATAAATGTAATTAAATATCTTATTGCCCTAGGAAATGTTTAAACATGTAACTTCAGAGAAAGCATAGAATACTTGTATGAACTCTTGTAGAATGAAGTGAGTAGAACCAGGAAAACAATTTATATAATGGTAGCAACGTTATAAAACAAAAAAAGCAAACAAATAGCTTTGAAAGATTTAAGAACCATACCAGTACAAGAGCCATCTACAGTACGTATGGACCAATGACAAAGAATGCTACTCACTTCCCAACAGTAAAATGATAGACTAATGATGCAGAAAAGAAATGTGGATTTTTGAAAATGGCCAATGTGGGAATTTATTTTGTTTAAAAGAATATGTGTACCTTTTTTTTTTTTTGCTTTTCAAGTTGGAAGGAATTTAAAGTAACTAGTTGACAATTTAAAAATTATTAAAAAATCGTGAGACAATAATAAAAATAAAAATTGGATAAAAGAAATAACTTCAACTAGAGCAACTTTATCAGATTTTTAAACAATGTAAAATAATTGCTAAAAGGAGATTAAAGGTCGCTTTGCTAGCAAACATCTGATAAGGACAAAGAGAGGGAAATGTCTGTGAAAAAGAGCACTGGGTTAGTATATCAAGTCATTTAAAATATTACAAAGAAGAATGATCAATATTTATGAAAAATATCATTTAATAAAGTAGAGAGAAGTAATGAGATAGTATAATCAATTTAAATAAAACTTAGTGAGATATCCAGTTAATCAAAGATATATCAATGGAATTTAATGAAATTGAAATTTTCATTACAAGAGGAAAATGTTAAAAAAAATTACAAATAGTAAAAAAGAAATTTTTGTAAATACATCACCTTAAGTTGTATTCTTCATTAAGAACTATAAAACTACCTCATTTGGATTCTTAAAATTACAATTCTAGAAGTGCTTAAAACTTAGAAACGTCAGTAAAGAGACCAAAGACAAGAAACAAGGGTCAAATTGGATCAAATTTTCTTCTACTTTCTGGAATGATATTTCTCATGCTTAATGATCATTCTTCTTTGTAATATTTTAATGACTTGAAATACTACAGAATCTGTGTCATAAATGATACAATTGTGGAAGCATTGAGGGAATGATATACAAGTTATCTGAAGAAGAGGAAAACACAAAAAACAGGGGAAAATTATCAGTCTAGACCCCTCTAATTCAAGACCTATGATCTTTGTTCATCTTAATGCTCCCCCCACACCAAAGTCAAACTATAGAAATAATTACTATTTATATAATTCATTGTACAAGATTATAAAAATATTTCTGAGAGTCATTAATTCACAAATCAATAGCACATTGGACAAGGGTATTTATAAGATGTAAGCAGACTTTTGAAAATATTATTTAGTAATGCACCACTTCCTCACATTTCCCAATTAGCTAAAAGATTTAGGAAAATATAAAAACTGATCATGCTTGTTATTTATTGATTTTAAAATGGTTTAGAAAAAACCCACTGACTTAAAGACTCATAGATCAAAATCATTTAAATTTCTTTAGAATGTATAAAAATAAGTATAAACCTTCCCTAAAAATAAGTATAAACCTTCCCAAAGACTCTATAGTAATACATATCAGATGAGGCACACTATAGGAGAATATATGCTCACCAAAGGAATTCACTGCTGTGTTGGAGTTGATCCAGCAGAAGCTCTAGTTTAAATATTCCTTATGGGTGATGAAATCTTTCAGATGTTCTTTTTTTTCCCCATCAAACTCCATATCATTGCTGTCTCTCCTAGAAGTGATAAATATCCAATCAAAGGGATTTAACCTACCCGCACAGGAAATACTGAATAAGTGAAGAATGTCTTTTGCCCAGATTTCAACATTCATTTGTATGGACATCACTTATACTTTGTCCCTCAGTACACATATTTTGTACCAACAGATTGATAAACAATGAGTTTCAGGTGTTAAACAGGAGGAAGAAAATAGGCTGGAACACTTCTGGGAAATTGCAAAACTTTTTTACCCTAAGGTTTCTATGACAACAAAGGCCTATATTTTAAAATATTGACATATTTCTGCTGTTGCTATATGGCAGCAAACCTTAGAACATCACTGTCTCTGAAAAATTAAGAAATCAGTAATATAATTAATAAATCATATTGATGCTACCCCTCTCCAAATATTGTTATTTAGAAAATGGTGATATTTACTTGCTTCCTAGAATTTTTATGTCTTTATATACTACTTCATCTGATTTTGGAGATCAATATAACATAAAAATTACAAAAATGACCAAATTATATTACCCTGGAAACATTTCTTAAGACTATAAATTTTAGAGAAGCTACAAATATGCTTTGGTAGAAAGAGTTTCCTCAATGAGAGTTTCCTATACTAATTAACTGAATGAAAAAAATGGGAAAAACATTTATTAATTGCTTACTGCACACCAAGTACTGTACTGAGTGTGAAATATTCATTGAAACAGAATAAAATTTTTGTTCTCAAGGATCTTGCATTCTAATTGGGGGAGAAAATATTGTTTAAGTTAACAACCACAACCACAGTCAATATATAGTGATGACAGAAAGAGAGATAGAGACAGAGACAAAGAGAGACCTATATAAACCAAGGACATCAAAATATATTCCTTCTCAAATATGAGTCATTGATCTGCACTACAGGGAGAAATTAATCATGCTTTAAATACATAGAAGGCAGAAAATGCAATGTGTTTTACATATGATAAATTTTGTAGCAGTTTTTGCTCAACTTAGTTTTGCTGCTAAAGCAAAATTTTAGCATCAATAATCTCCTGCTGTTGCTTATGCACAGCACAATTATCTATCAATATTTCAGGTAAGCCAAAATATAATGGAAAGACACGTGGTGGGCATAAGTATGTTATGGCATTTTATTAATGTTTACTACTAAACAAAAGTATAGAGACAGAGACTGACTTTCTTTCATTTGTACAGACAACACCTAGGTGGATTATTTTTTCTTAGTGTAGGTCAGCACTTTTCTGCAACTTACAGTATTAGAGGGTTGCCTAAAGCACTAAATGAAAAAAAAAATACTAGAGTAATAATAATTGCCTTGCATGAGGCAAAAAGTGAATCTAAACTGTCCCCAAAATGAGTATATCTAGGTGCATAAACAGGCAGCTAGCTGGCACAGTGTATGGAGCTTTGGACGTGAAGTCAGAAAGATCTCAGTTCAAATCCAATCAGATACTTACTAGTTGTGTGACCCTGAGCAAGTCACTTCAGACTTTGTTTTGGTTTCCTAATTTATAAAATGAGCTTGAGAATAAAATGGCAAACCACTCTAGTATCTTTGCCAAGAAAACTCCAAACAAGGTCTTGAAGAGGTGCACATGACTGAAAAACAACTCAACAAAGGTGCATGCATCGCTAATTCATTAATATTTCAACCAAGCCAATAGCCTATTAATGGTACATAAAACTCCATACTCATATATTTAGAGATAGAAGGGACTATGGAAGCTCACCTAGATCTTTGACTTTATTTCATATATGAGAAAATTAAAAATCACAGAAGTTAAATAAATCATCCATTGTCACATAATTAATGTGGGGGCAATTAGGATTTTAAACCAGATCTCACTCCAAGCTGATCACTTTCTCCACTGTATCATGCTGTCCATAAATTAAAATACAATAAAAGTATCATCATCATCACAGCCTAGTTATGAAATTCAGTATGACTGAGAAGTTTTTTTTTTTTTAAGCAATCAGGGTTAAGTAACTTGCTCAAGGTTACATGGCCAGTTATTTCTGGGTGTGGTGCTAAGTATCTGAGCCCAGATTTGATCCCCAGGTCATCCTGACACTGGAGCCAGTGCTTTATCTTGCTGAGCCACCTGGCCACCCCTAAGCAATTGGGGTTAAGTAACTTGCTCAAGATTACATGGCCAGGTGTTTCTGGGTGGGTGCTAAGTTTCTGAGCCCAGGATTCGATCCCCAGGTCATCCCGACATTGGAGCCGGTGCTCTTACTCACTTTGCTACCTGGCCAACCCTGAGAAGTTTTTTAAAAGTTTTTGTAGGAAATTGAGATAATGCCCCCCCACCCATCCCCCCCCACACATTTATATATTTTCCTCTTTCTTTTTAAGAGGTAAAAAAAGATTTGAATTTGACATGATGGCTAGGGTGTAGCCTTAGTTTATGTATGTGTGACCTTAGTCTTTACTATATGAGTATATGTATATGTGACTTTAGTCCTTCCTCTGCCTCATACTGCCTGTGTGATTCTACCCAATTTACTTACCTTCTCAATGCCCTGGCAAGTATTCAAGACTATAAGTTCCAGATGAGATGTTAAATGCCATTGATGGATAGTTTCTACACCAAGAGTTCCCTATATGAGTTGAAATCACACTTTTATGCCACTCACCCTAATCCTCCCCCATTTACCTCCCAAAAGAGTAATTTTAGAAGTAATTATTTTGACTACCAATTCCTAGTGGGCATTATCTGTAGTGTCCTAGTGGGCATCATCTTGTGAATATTTGGGTAGATATTAAATTGGTACATATTTGATTAAAAAAAAAAACCACATTCAGCACAGTGCCTGGAACACAGTAGGTGCTCTATAAATGTTTTTTTCCCTTCCTTATAGGAAGATATATGTATTGCCTTGAGTCAACAGAGGTTTATAAAGAAATGAATCTCTTCCACAAAGTTAGCTAACTCAGAGAATTCTGTGTTCTATATAAACTAGGTTTAAATCAATAGATATAATTCCTAAAAAAAAAGCTCACAAGTCACTTTAAAATTCAGTTTGCTTACCTCAACCTTTTTATTTGTTTTCAATGTTTTTTTTTTCTTTTTTACCCCAGATAACAAGAGAACTTTTATCTCTCTCTATAGCCTCCATTCAAATTACTTTCCCTCCACTAACAGCACTTCACTGACAATCATTTTGACAATGACATCACTTACCAGTATATGCAGTTTATGTTCGGAATGATTAACACCATATCAACCACTGGTAGAGCAAGCCAAATTTGGAACTGAGGGAGATACCTTGTCACAGGTGCTAGCAAATTGTCTGCCTGTCATTTAAATGTACAAAAGCATTTCTGACAATCTTGGGCTCTGACACTTTGACTTAATGAAACATACTTGATGGCTTCCTAGGAGTGGGTAGTCTCTTCATACTAGAGGGGATGTGTCAGAGGTGGTGCTTATATAGAAGCATTGTTCCAGATTGTATATGGACTATAAATGCAAATCTAAATTTGCACAATTCAGCACTCAAATAAAACTATTGTTGCTAAATCATATAATTCCTAGAAGGCACAAAGAAGGAACCATTCCCATCCCCTTTCTTCATAAATGTCCATTAAGAAGCAGAGGGGAACATTGGAAAGATAAGAGAGAAGAATAGGTTCAGGTCTTTGACCTTTGATCATATGGCTTCAGGCCAGTACTTTTTTTTCTCTCTGGGACCAACATTCCTCAACTTTTAAAATCATAATCAATGTAGTTCAGTAAATATTCTTGAAACAAGGAAAAAAATGGATTCAAGTACCATTTCTAATTTATTCTATGTGTATGACCTCAGGCAAGTCACTTAATCTCTCAGTACTCTAAATAATGCTTTAAAACTGTAAATTTCCAAAAACAAAAACAAAAATTGACCTTCAATGGCAGAAGAATTCTCTTTACCCAGAAGTTCCTTATAGCAAAGAGCCATAATTCATTCCCTATTGCTGTCCTTTCATATGATCAAATGAAGTATTACTATAGAGACCCCAAGGGACCTAAATAAGATCAAACAAAAGGAAAGAATAATTCCATTAAAATAACATTTATTAAATGCTGACTCTTCCAGATTTTTTTAACTTAAATGTTTCATCAAGTATTAAATTATCATCAAGTATATGAGGGTTCTGATACAAAGTTAGTACCATAGACTTATATTTAACCAACAATTGATATTAGTAGGCACTGCACTTATCCCACTTAAAGGAAAGGAACATGCACCTGTGTGTATGAGGGTTTCTTTGGTAGTTGTGCAGAGTCCCTCTCTTGGCAGAAGAACTGAGGAAGCATTGAACTCCTTGCTTCACTATGGTTCTTACCAAACAACCTTCCTTCCATCAGCCTCATATCATTCTGGGAAAGTTTAGACACATCATCTGTGGCCCAGGAGACATTTCACCCCAAGAGAATCTAGATTCACTTGACCCTGAGTTCATCCTGTGGGCCTGACCCACAATACTTTCTATATCACTAATAACACAATTTAATTTCCATGAGAAAAATCTCAAAAAGATAGTATGGCTTATATTTAGTCTTCCCAAATGTGGGTAGCAACATTTTTACACAAAAACAATCATAATATAATAGTTATCGTTTTTTAATTTTCTGTACCATGAATTTATTATCTGGAGCAGGAGTTCTCTTAGGGTTTGCCAGTCTTTCCTATTTTGATAACTGCATTAAAATATAGGAGGCAGCAAGGTGGTTCAGTGATAGAGCACTAGGTCTGGTGTCAGTAAGACCTGAGTTCAAATCTGCCCTCAGACAATCACTAGCTGTGTGACTCAGGGCAAGTCACTTAACTTCTGTTTGCATTAATCCACTGGAGAGAGAAATGACAAGTCATTCCAGTATATTTTCCAAGAAAACTCCATATAGGTTCACAAAGAATCAGACTTGACTGAACAACAATGAATTTGATACGATTGCTTTCCTTCATAATCCTATGTATTTATTTCATTTTAGGCATTTAAAAGCATTTTTTAATGATAAAGAATCCATGGATTTCAGCAGACTATAAAATGGATCCATACTCTTGCCAAAGAGATTAAAAAGCACTGATTTATGTGAAATAGATTATTTTTGTCTTACCCATTTTGAATCAGTTCTTGAGCATGCACCACAGCTGTTATTTGATTTGCATCATTTTAGAACCCTAGCTTTGTAATCTTGACATAATTAAATCAACTACTCAATATGACATTTTACTTTTGGCATAAAATCATTAAAATCAAATAAATAAAGCACAATAACAATAAATTAATGCATAATCAAATGCCCAAAGTTTTAATGTAAACTATCCAGGACTCATACTCTCACTAGACAGTATATCAGCCTTTTTGATTTTGAGAGCTGTAAGAAATGGTATTTTCATTTGGCTTGGTTCCCATGGTCATTCTCTTCAATCTGGCAAAAGAATCTAGATGTTAAATCACAGCTAAAAACTGATATTCAACTCATACATTCAGCAAAATCACTTATCATTTGAACACTTAGGAATACTACAAGACCTGGCCCAGGATCGAGGGACAAATTGAACTTCAACAGCTTGTGCTTTTGGTGTCCTAGGCAGATACTTTTAAGTAATTCTTGCCCCACATAGCTAATAGTCTATGAATGATAAGTCTCAGTATCTCCCCAAAGATCTCTTCAGATATCTTTAATATTAGTATTTTATGAGCCAGCCTTAAGCACAAAATTTTAGTTGTTTTAGGACATGGAAGTCTTCCATTATCTCCTTTCCCCACCTCTAATCTCACTAATATATAACATATTATATTTACACATTAGTATATCTCCATGCCTGGAATTCTTAACTTTGTCCCCTGAACTTTTTTAAAAACTAATGTTGATAAATATATCAATACAGTTAGTTGCCTTTGTAATTATACACATTTTATTTTACACATTTTAAAACATTGGTGGTAATCCATACATCATTAGATAGCCCAAGTGGCCTTTGACACAGAAGAAGGTTAAGAATCCCTGATCTCTACCACATATTCATTCAACACCTTTACATCTCACAGAGACTTTGACTCAGATATGTCACTGTGTAATCAATTCAAAATGAAAGATCCTGGTATTTTCTGACATTTCATTTAGATATCATTCACAATGCTTAAATTCCTGTTGTCATTTCTTTTATCTTTAATTTATACAAAATGACTTTCTAAGTTCACCATCTTCTACCTTCCAGATTACTTTTAAAATCCATTATTATTTTATGTACTTTATGTCCATGTTTTCAATATTTCTACCTTTCCCCATTGTCCTTTCTCACTTGTAAATTCTACTTTCTTCAAAAATTGTAAACCTAAGATCCTTTTTCTTCATATTTGACCATGATCTCACTCTACTCAAATGACTTCACTTATATATTTCATGGTTTCTAAATTACATTTAAATGTATTATCCTTTATTTCAAAGACTACTTACAGCACTGACACTCTCCCATTAGCTTCATTCTTTCCACACAATCGCTTCTTTATTAACTTACTGACTTTCTATGCTTATCTTGCAATTGTAAGACAAATCTGTGATAAAGATGTTCATATTTTATATGTATTTTTAATATACACAAACACACATATATACATGTATCACAGATATATATGTATGTGTATATACATGCATATATTTATCACTATATATACAGATGTATATTTATACATAATATGTGTATGCATGTTTAAACAAATGTACACATTATATATTTATGTTATTGTTTATGTATGTGATATGTATATACGTGTATATGGATATGCATACACAAAAATATTCGCTCTCACCATAGTTATTATTCTTTAAATTCCTTCTCAAGTCCTATTTCATAATTTGCCAACTCTCTTGAATGTATTTGAAATTCCTCTGATATTAGCATTAGAGCAAAGTCAATTTATTTATAAATTAATCAATTTGTACACATGATAATATATAGAAAAATTGGTTAACTAACTAAAATACTTCACTGAATTGACTTTGTACTCTGATGTATTAGCATAGACTGTCTTTCTAAAATGGTACCACATTCAACATTCCACATTTCTGATTTTGGTACTTTCTCAGTATCATACTGCCAAGAAAAATAGTATTTCATGCATTTCTAGTTACCAATGTGTACTAAGCACATGCTGAACTTTAGTTTACTTTTGTTTATGAGTCATACATTCTACAATACTATTTTTTTTATGCATGCAGGCATGATTTTGTCAGTGTAGGAAAATCATAGAATGGGAAAAAAATCTTTCCACTGCATTATATTTGTAAAGATTCAGAAATTGAGGGTAATGAAGTTATCTAGGCCACAACAGCGATACATAGCATTTACTATATGCTAGTAATACAATGCTAATCACTTTAAAATTATTATTTTATTTGACCCTCAAAACCCTGGGAAGTAGGGTTGTATTATCCCAATTTTTAGAGTTGAGGAAACGGAAATAAACAAAAGTCAAGGGTTACCTAGTGTCACACAGTTAGCAAGTGTCTAGGATTGAATTTGAACTCAGTTCTTCCTGAGTCCAGACCCAGTGTTCTATCCACTGTGCAGCCTTGTTGCCTATGGTCATACAGCTTGTCTGCACTGGAGGCAGATCTTGAATGAAGGCTTTCCTGATGCCCATACCTAACTTCATCCACTGTACTATGCTGTCTTATATGTTGTATTTAATATATTTGTATAATGTAAATGCCATTTTTATATCATTACATCAAAGCCTTGTTAGATAGGTCTATGTCTATTGATGGTATATATATTTTTTGTATCTATCATCTATGAAATGGAAAGAGTAAGAATAATGGAAAATTAATGGCATAATCTGACCCCATTCTATTGAATTCTACTCTAATTTAATGTGTTCCTACAGGGTAGTCAGTGTATTCAGTTCCCAAATATAATAAAATCCACACCTAAGACTCTCCAATTTTCTTTCCAACAGTGCAGCCTACATGCATTTGATTCTATTCTCCCACCTATCCTGCGTTAAATGAAGTTAAGAGAAAGAAAATCACTCCACCTGCTCTTTGTACTCTTGTTGAAACATTGTATATATTCAAGTAAATATGAGCTTTGATTCCTAGTTAGCAGAATGAAATACATTCACAGCTAATGTTGGCAGGGCGTGTATGGGGAACAAGAAAGGGAAGCATTTGCAATGCACTTACTATGTGCCAGGTATTGTGTTATGGATTTTAAAAACATAATCTTTACAACAGCCCTTCAAAGGTAAGTGCTATCCTTACCCCCAATTTACATTTGAGGAAACTGAACCAAATAGAGATTAAGTGATTTTCCCAGAGTCTCACAGCTAGTAAATTCCTCAGTCTAGATTTAATCTCAGGACTTCTTTAATTTCTGGTCCAGATATCTATCCTTTTCACTACCAAGATGGAAATCCAAAGTACAGAAGTAGGCAGTTTCTCTAAAAAGAAGTTTGTTTCTCTGGAAGATTCTCTCACAAAAGATGCAATCAATTAAATCTGAAAGATATGCTTGAAATGTGCATCGGGATCTAGCAATATGAAAATGCTAATAGTCTATTTCATAATATGGTATTAAAAAAAATCCCTCTCCACTTCACTTCCCATCATTCCCTTCTCAACTCAATGTAATCTAGTTTTAACATGCCCTAATCAACTTAAACTGTTCTTTCCAATGTGGTTAATAATCCCTTGTCAGTCAATAACCCTTTATTAAGCAAAATTTATGTTCCCAGGACAGTGCTAAAGGCCTGAGATACAAAGAAAGATAAAAACAGCCCTTGTCCATGGCCTTAAAAAGCATTCATTCTAATGGGTAAGAAATGGAAATAACTAAATAGTACATTATTTATGCAGAGTAGATAGAATATAATTTCACAAAGGCAGATGTTACCAGTTGGGGCAATGGAAAAAGGCAATCTGTTTATGGTAGGATTTAAGAAAGTCAAGGAAAGGTAGGATTGAAGAAAATCAAGGAAACTGAAACAAAATTTAGTGAAAAAAGAAACTTCCAGTTATCAGAGACAGCTGGTGTAAAGGCAAAACATCCACAAATGGAGGGTTATATAGGAAGTAGCATCAAGCAGTTCAATGTAGCCATACTGTAAAGTGTGTGGAGGGAGATTGAGTAAATCAACAAAAAAAAATGAAAAAACCCTGGAAAGTTAAGAAAAGTCTCAGTTATAAGAAGTTTAAAGTGTCAAATGGAGTTTATATTTTATTCTGAGGATGACAACTATTAGAGGACCTACTCTCTGAGGGGAGGGACTTGTTAAGAGAGGGGAGAATAAATTGAATGGGAAGAGTCTTGAGGCAGTGGGACCAGTTAAAATGTTACTGCAGTATCACAGATAAAAGGTTTTTATGTAAGTAGATAAAGGGGAACTATGTAACAAGGGATCACTAGGTCTAGTCCTTATGCCCATTGTCAGGTTGTTCACAATTTGTACATTCACATTTGTACATTCACTTTAGAGAACATTATTTAAGTGCTTTGGGTCAACTAATAATATGGTGGATAAATTTTTATTTTACTATTGACATGTAATTATATTTATATTTGAATGACACTGGTCAAAGTTCAAGTTTCTCTTCTTTCTGTATTTTCTCAGTAACTATCCCATTATAAAAGCTAATTGTTAGTAATTGGTTAAATCAAAATAAAATATCAATTATTAGAAAATATTAATTATATGACAGGGATATTAAGTGTAGCTCCACTGATATTAAGAATATTCTGGTGTGGGGGCTTCAGCTATTAGCCTTAGGAAAAAACTAGATAACAACTCATCAGGGTTACCCCTCGAAATCTTTGGGTGATATGTAGCCTTTCTTATGGAACTGTCTTCCAACTGTCTGATGGAAATCTTCATCTGGACATTTCAATAGACATGTCAAAGGCAAAAGTAATTATCTTCTCTCTACTCACTTCTCAAATCCAACCTTCTTAATTATAAAGAGAAAATCATCATTGTTCAAGTCACTTGCATTCAGAACCAGGAGACTTCTTCATCTTTTCACTTTTGTCCAATTCTTCCTCACATCCTACCTCCAATATTGAATCAGCTGCCGTCTTGATGAGTACTTACACAGTATAATTTTAATCTCTCTTTACAATTAACCACCATGCCCAAGAATTTTACCATCTCTCTTCTCCCCATTCTTTCATTAACTGCTAATTGATATTCCTAAAACCCAAATCAAACCATGTCACTCCCATACTCAAGAAACTTCAATGATTTCTCATGGACTAATAATTTCTTTATATGGGCCTTGTTATTAAAATTCTGCACAATTTCATTCTAACTTCTGTTCAGAAGTATCATGGTAGAGGGAAACAAGAATGTAGGTTTTTGAGTCAGTGAATTCTTGTTTTACATGCTACTCCATTTATTACCTTTTTTACTTTACTCAAATAATCTAAACTCTCTGTGCCTCAGGCTCTTTATCTGTAAATTCAGGAGGGTGACTTGAATTGTCTCTGATGTTCCTTCTAATTCTATCTCTATCTATGTTCCTATGCTTTTCCCTGGATAATTGCATATTGCTCTGTACCAGCAATATGATATTCACAGTGCCCACAGTGGCTATGAATATGCTGGTGAAAGTGTGAATCACAGAATGTGATAGGCTCTCCACATGGAGGACATAACCATATCATTTATTCAAATACCAGAAAACCAAGTCCCAAAACCAGAAAGTCAAAGTCATTTCAATAACCATGAAGTTAACATAATCAATGCAGTGAACACATCCCCAAGCCTTCAAAACAAAACAGGCTCCCTCAAGCAAAGATTCTTCTATCTCAATCACTCCCTCTAGCGAAGATCCTCCTCTCCTCACTCATAGTAGCTGCTTAACCTCCGTTATGAGCACTCCCAGATTTTCTGGCTCCTAGCAGTACTCATCCTGGCAGTTCTGTCTGGCTCTCAGAAGTTCTCCAGCTCCTTACAGTCCTCAAAAGTTCTGACTCTCTAGATTGGGCTTTTCCTTATATATGGTAATAGTTCCTTCCTGTTCCACCCCTTCCAATTATATCAGCCACTTCCTCCCACTGTAGGATTCACAAGTCCTAAATTTTAATACTTGATACAAATATGAACTTGAAACAAGGTGCTAAGTACCTGTTTGCTTGCCAATGCAAGGCCCATGGGAGATCTTCAAATCCCATTACCATTATATATTCCCAGTCATATACTCCAGAATTTTACCAAAGTGATCTACTTGCTGGTCCCCATATAGTACATCTTATTTCTTTCTTCTATTCCTTAGTTCATTTCATGGGTCAGTTATAAAACATAAAAAAGTATTTTTATGATTATTGGAGTTATTTTTATTACTTTCATTTACTTTATTTATACATTTGGTTTTCTCTATATATCCTGTTTCCCTCAATTAAAATTTAAGATTTTTGAGGGCAGGGATTATTTTTGTCACTATATCTCCAACAGAGTGCTTAGTACATAATATGTGACTAATAAAATCTTGCTCAATTGAATCAAAGTATTGTTATTATTGTTGTTGTTATTGCATATACCTGAAGGGGACATTCAAATTAATGAAATTTGGGGGGAAAATGTTGAGCTACAAATAATGAAATCCTCATTAGGTTCACACAAAATCTTGAAATTAAAAGACTTTAGATATTTGAACTTAGACATTTGAACAAAAATTCTCTCATTTATATTGTCAATAACCTTTACTAGGAGACATATGGGGAGGGAAACCTCTATATTTGATAGGAGCTGGTGCCATTCTCTATGAGATCTTAATATTGGTCAGATTTCCTTTACTTCAGGAGAAGTGGAAATTATCTAATCTCCAAAAATTATGAGTAATAAACATGACTATACCCTGCAAGTTACATTTCATTGCCTTAAAAAATTATTGAAACAAGAGAGTAAAAATTGAATAATAAAAATGCATGAGACATAGGGGCAGCCAGGTGGCTCAGTGAGTAAGAGCACCGGCTCCAGTGTTGGGATGACCTGGGGATCAAATCTGGGCTCAAATACTTAGCACCACACCCAGAAATAACTGGCTGTGTAAACTTGAGGAAGTTACTTAACCCCAATTGCTTAAAAAATGCATGAGACAGAGAGAGAGAGAGAGAGAGAGAGAGAGAGAGAGAGAGAGAGAGAAATCATTATATCCACAGTTTAATACTTCAATGATCTGACATTTCATTAGTGTAGGTACTACTTCCACTGATTAAGATCATTACACCTCCCTGCCTTATTAGAGGGGGTTCATTAATAGAAAAGGTCAAAATAAATTTGTCACTTGGAAGCCAATCAGCTGGTGATGAGCCTCTTCACTTTTAGTGGGGCTGGTCCTTCAGACAACAGACATATACTCATTTCAATATTTATACTTGAAACCTTTTCCAGCTTGTCATGACCTGGTAGAATTTTAATCCTGACATGTTCTAGGAACTGAGAAATACTATCATGACATGATGAAGGCATCAAAGTAGGAGTCTGATCAAGGAGGAGTCCACATGGGGATAAGGAAAAATAAAGTCTATCTAATTTCGACTGTGTCATGTTTTGAGACCTCATTTAGAAACTTCATAGTCATAAAATGATAACATAGAAAAATTTAAATATATGAAAAAGTAAAAACTTAACATTCACTATTCCTGTCATCAAGTACACATTATCATTTACACCATTAGTTCAATTCAAAATTTGTGGAGATAAGTAAAAATTCTATATTTTGTGTGTGCATGCACACACGAATGCTATAGTTTTCTAATCAGTCTTATCTGCTCAGACCCCTTCCTAGAAAATTTAGTTAAAAAAAAGATTAAAAAGGCATCCAATTAGGATTTTTTTTCTTGCTGATAATTGATTACTTTTTTTTCCTTTTATACAGGTAGCTTTAATATAACAGAAGCAACACCTATTAAGTGTCCTGAAAACAGGTTATATTGATCAATTTTCAGTTTTGTTTTAAAATAATAATCCATATTCACATGAAACTTTAAGGTATGTAAATCACTTTATTCACAGTCGCAGTAGTACAAGTTTTATTATGCTCATTTTACCGAAGGACAAACTAAGACATTGAGGGTTTAAGTTTCCTGCCCAAGACCTCAGAGTTTGTCAGTTTGGATGGATTGTAGATTGTGGGAAAGGGAGTAATTTATAACAACACTGGAAAGGTAGATTGGGGCCAAGGTGTCACGGGTTTTAAAAATGAAAGGGGCTTATATTCAAACCTCGAGACGACAAAGTTTCATTGCAGTTCATAGTGAAGTGACTTAGTCAGACCTGTGCTTTAGAAGAATCTCTTTGGAAGCTGTATGTAGCAGCTGTATTGCAATAGTGAGAGGCAGGGAGACCAACTCTGAGGATATTGAATTAGCCCAAATGAGCTCTAGTGAGGAACTAAACTAAGTTTATTAATCATGTGAGTAGAGAGTTGGGGAAAATTGTGAGATATGAAAATAGGGGGAAAAATGACAACTGATCAGGTATGTGTGTTGAGGGGAAGTAAGTGATAAAAAAACAAAAGGAAACAGTCACTGTCTTCATAAATTATGATGTTAACATTTCTCTGAGTCTAAATTGTTTTCATCTTTTTCTTCCTCCTATATCTAATTCATATGTTCCTGCAATTTCTAGACCTCATCAAAGGCTCATAAAACTTACATCTGTTTTGTTAACTGTCAATATGATAATAAGTACTTACTCCCTTAAAAAAAGATTTTTTTAGTGTTGGAGAGTCACAGAAGATCTAGGGGAAATACCTCAACTGATTTTACATATTCCTTCAGAGACAGATATCAGAACTACTAAACTGCTGAGAGTTCTGCTATATTGGTCTCTGTGTCCCCAAGTAATTGTCCTAAGAACCTTTACTGTGTATGATCATATAGTCTGTCAAGCAGTCAGCTAGCATATATTAAATGGTTACCATGCGCCAAGCATTGTACTAGATTCGGGAACACAAAGAAAGTGAAAACAGTCCTTTCTCTAAGTCCACAGTATAGTGAGGGAGACAACATATACACGAATATGTAAAAACAAGCTATGTGCAAAATACACTGGAGATAGTTTCAGGAAGACACTGACATTAAGGAGGTGTTGGGCCGTTAGCTGGAACTGCGAGGAAGTCAGACAGAGATGAAAAGGGATACTGTTTCAGGCATAGGCAACAATGAGTGAAAACCCCTGGAATCAGAAAATAAACTGTCATTTTCAAGGAACATCAAATGAGGCCAGTCACTGGATCATAAAGTATATCATATATTGGAAGAAACTAAGAAGGGGTCAGGCTAGAAAGGCCTGTAAAAGAAACAGAGAACTTTATATTTGAATCTGGAGGTAATAAGGAGTCAATGGAGCTTATTGAATAGAGAGCTGACATGCTCTTTAGGAAGATCAGTTGGGCATCTAAGCAGAAGATGGTAGGAAGAAGGCTATTTTTTTTTTGCCTTTTGGAGGGCATTTGGGGGTAAGTAACTTGCCTAAGTTTACACAGCTAGTTGTTTTGTGTGTGTATGTGTGTGTGTGTGTGTGTGTGTGTGTGTGTGTGTGTGTGTGCGTGTTAAGTGTCTGAGGCCGGAACTGAACTCGGGTCCTCCTGACTCCGGGGCTGGTGGTTTACTCACTGTGCCACCTAGCTGCCCCGAAAGCAGGCTATTTCAATGGTCTAGGCATGAGGTGACATGGATTTGCACCAGTGTGGTGGAAATACCAGGAGTATAGAAAGCAATTCATAGTGGAGATGCCATGACGGTAAAACCAATAGGCTTTGGAAACCAATTGGTTAATTGGCATGGGGAGGGGTTAGAAAGAGATAAAAGGAGAGTAGTCAAGGATGACATTTGGGTTGTGAGCCATGGGAACTCGGGAGATTTTGGTACTCTTGATAATAATACATGAATTACAAATTGGAAAGCACTGGAGTAAAGGAGAATATAATGAGTTCAGTTTTGAACATGTTGATTTTAAGATGATTATGTGATATTGATTGAAATGTCCAATAGTCAAATGGAGACATGAAATAAGAGGTAAGGAGAAAACTTCAAGTAACTGAATACAATATAATCTTTAGACCCCAAGAATTTTAAATGTTTTAAATGATAAATTATTATATATTTAAAGTTAAAAGGGGCCTTATAGGGCAATTAATCATACAATTAAAGCATGACAATTTGAAAGTTAGAAAAGACTTCCATTACCCTTTAGTCCAATTCATATCTGAAAAGAGTCCCCATTATAACTCAATATGGTCATTTTAAAGACAAGTGAATCAAGGCCTAAATGGATTAAGTAATGTGCCCAAGGTCAGAGAGGTAATACGTGGCAGAGGAGGAATTTAACCCAAATTCTATTATTACTTATCCAGCAGTTTTTCCATGACAGCATTATAATTAGGGCTTCATTTTAAAACCTTTCAATGACAGGTAAATTACCTAAAAAGTAAATATGATTAACTATCCTTATTTTACATTTTTGAAGAATGAAGATAAATCTTTAAAAGAATAATCCAAATGCTGAAAATTCAGTTTGGGGTATATAGTGTTACATACAATCAGTGAACTAACAAATACTCATAAACAAGCATGTGTTTGTAAATGCTAAACCAACAGCTCTCCAGAAAAAAAAAATAAAAGAGCACTTGATATACTTTTGTATTTAATCTATATTAGTAACACATTCTATCTTACTTTCTTAAATCTTGGCTATCAGCACAACCACCAACAAAAAATAAATTAAATCCATATTTGTAATGATTTCTGAGATATAAATGCTCATAATTAAAATTTAACAATCAAGTTTCATGGGCCCATTTGAGCTAGCTTTGACAAATCACTGCTTATAATGTCACTGCATATTAGTATATTTTGGTAATCTTTTGAATGATAAAAGTATTCATATTTTCAAACATATCAAAGATTTTATTGAAGAGATTAAATACTCTTGCTATTATGATTGAGTTGTAAAATAATCACAGCATCCCAAAGTTAGAACTCAAAGGGATCCATTCCATATCTCTTCATTTGACAGTTGGGGAAACTGATGCCCCCAAAACCAAAGGCCAAATGATTTAATAATTGTCACACAGGCAGCAAGCATCCAAGTTACAATTTGAACCTAATCCCTCTGATTCCAAAATCAGCCTTTTTTCATTAAACAATGCTATTTCCCTAAAAATGGATCACTATTCAAAACATTTGAAAAAAGTCAAAGGTGAGGGAGGAAGCAACTATGGTATATTGAATAAGGGCCCCTACACTGGTATTTGAATCTCTACAACAACCCATTAATCCAAGTGCCATGTTTTTTGTTGTTATTGCTGTTGATGTTCTTTTAAAAAAAAGTACTTAGTGATATGGTCAGAAAATCTATGCCCAGAATAGAATAAATAAAAAATCCTGCCACTTCCTTTCCCCCCAAATACTTGAATGTTGTCTGATGTTCTATTTTAAAATGATAAAAAAGAAAAATAATGTTCTATCCATCAAGCAAGAAGGCTTAATCCAGTGAAGATTACAACCAAATCCTTTAAAATAATTTCCATGGATTTTTTTTAAATAGAGGAGCTTGACTCTTCATTCCTTCACCAGTTATGTATCACATTTTGTTCTGCAGACAGTTGATAAGCAAGTGAATGAAAATAGCAACTCAATAAGAGTAGGAACATTTTTTACCTCAATTTATTCAGACGATGCCCACCAAAACAAAAGAGTCTGGCTTGAAATCTCCCCAAAAGCAGCTTCCTCTGTACAGTGAATTTTGAAAGAGAGATGTGCTGAATGACCCAGTGATAACCCGGCATACTAAGAAAACAGGTCAGTTGTATCAGAGATCACTCCCCATGGGAACTGTGGAAAAGTTCCAGGGGAACACACATAGCTCATATACCAGTATGAAGTGTTTCTGATGTAAAGGAAATCTATTTCCTTCTGAATTCTAGTTAAAAAGTGTTTAACCCTAAGTCACATTATAAATGAAATAGAACTTTTTCTGACACACTATTAATAGAGAAGTATATGTACATTAGGGATCAAATGGTTTTCTGCTTTAGAAATGATTTTTTTATGTGATGCTTCTGGTAAATTCATTTTCTTTTCTTTTTCCTTTTTTTAAAGTGAAGAATTACATTCAGTTAAAAATCACTATGATTATTATGGAATTATGCTTGACTGAACACTTTACATATAACAAGTATGATAATAAGATGATAGATCAAAGTCGGAAAAAGGTTGTCCATACCCTTCATGATATAACTGAGGAATATTGGACCCTAGGAGGTAAGGTGGGCTTGTCCAAGGTCCCACAGGTAGTAAGTGCCAGAAGGACTTGATTCTAGGTCCTCTAATGCCAGTTAGTACTCTTTGCTCTCTACCATAGTGTGAAAGCAACTTTTTTTCTTTTATTTTGTGTTTTAAAAAGATTATATTATAGTCTTGATTTCATTCAGTCTTGTGACCATTTTGAAGACATAAGATTTTCATCATGATAGATGTTCAATGTCAACTTCTTTAATCATATTCAGTTGATGTTTGACAATTGTTTACTAATGTGTCTAATATGTCCAAAGCACTTAGACACTGGAGAACAGATAGAGAAAAATACATATTGAGAGAAACACTTAGACATAAATGGAGGAGAAAGACAGACACAAGGGCTACCAACTATTTTTAGAGGTAAACTGTAACTCAAGGAAAAATTAAATAATGATGAGTTTAAAAATGCCAACAACTCTATCCTAAATGTTGGCTTTGATTTTATGTTCTTGGTAATTCTTTACCTCAAGGAAAATTTTTTATTCTGCTTTAATTAATTTATCAATATAATTAGAATTTTGATTCATATCAAAGGATGTCTTTACAGATTCCCATTTTAAACTTTCTGGAAACATAAATGTAATGGAGAAAATAGTAATCAATTTCCTCCCATTCTTTAAAGGGAGGCTATGATATGAACTATGTAGATTCTACTAAGGATAAAAGTACCATCCTAGACTAAAAGTAGCAATTAGTATAAAGAGAGACTCACATTACATTTCGCTTTCTCCCTTTCATTTTTGTTTGCCAGAAAATTTCCTGGTTACAATGGTATAGTTCTATTCCTTTCTTTCCATCTCTATGCTGGAGGCTGAAAAATCATGTGTTGAAATTTATCCTTTGAGGAAGCCTCTGGAAATCCCAACCCTTTTTGCCAAAAACAACAGACTATAATATTCTTCTTCTCCCTCTCCCCCTCCTCCTCCTCCTCATCCTTCTCTCCATCTCTCTCTGTCTCTCTGCCTCTCTGTCTGTCTGTCTCTCTGTCTGTCTGTCTCTCTGTCTGTCTGTCTCTCTGTCTCTGTCTCTCTCTCTCCATCTCTGTCTCTCTGTCTCTCTGTCTCTCTCTGTCACTCTCTCTCTCTGTCTCTCTCTGTCTCTCTGTCTCTCTCTCTCTCTCTCTTTCTGTCTCTCTCTCCTTCTTTCCCTCCCTCTTGGTTTTACTTTTTCAGTATGCCTTTCCTTCCTATTTCATACTTGGTCCCTCTCCTTCAATGCTCATGGAATTTGTCAGAACTGTGGCCTCAAAAATATTTTAAAAAATTCAAATGGAAAGAAGTCTCCTAACTCCATACTTTCTGCAAGAGTGTGTATTTCCATATCATTGGGATTATTTTCATTATTTACAGAAGTCAATTTTTGATAGATTAACTTGTTTGTATTTAGCTTGAAAATTCCCTGAAAGTATAGGTGATTATTAAATCTTATTAAATGTCTTGGAAAAAAGACATTTGTTTTATTGACTTAGATTTATCCTTTCATAAAACCCTAATGGTAATTTAAAAAAAAGTTCCTGTTGGTTCCAAATGACAAGTAATAACATTCCAAAATCCCTTCACAGAATATTTTGAAAAGGGTAAGAGAATGGGGCAGAGAGGATTCAACATTAGGGGTAAGAAAAAGACTGCTGCAAGGTAAAAGTTAAGGTAAGCAAAAGCAACTTGACCAAGACTGAGTGTGTAGAGGAGTTTAATACTAGTACTTAGAGAGCTTTTGCCAGGAACTAGAATACTCAATTCATGCAAAAAGCAATAGGCCTTTTATATCTGACATGGTATTTTTAAGACCACTAAGAGATATCATATGGCATACCTGGAGATATCTAAGGAAAATAAAGACAGAGGCAATGAGGGGGATAATACCAAGGCAGCCTAATGAGTCCATTACACTGAGGCCAGGATAAATACCTCTGACATATGGCACCAACCTACTGAAAACAATTCAAAGTCTGGTGTAGTGGACTCAGAGTTAGGAAAATCTGATTTCCAATACAGTCTCAAGCATTTACTGGTTTTGTGACACTAGGAAAGTCATTTACCTGCCCTATGCTTTCCTCTGTAAAATGAGGTTTCTTCATCTGTAAAATGAGGTATTTGGATTTCATGGTTTCTATGTTGCCTTCCAGCTCTAAGTTAGTAATCTTATGATTCTGTAAAGGGAACTAGTACATAAACCTCCAAATTGGGGTGTCCTACCAATTCCTTTATACTGAGTAAAAAACTAAGATATTCAAAGGGGGAGTAGGAAGGTATAAAACCAGAGAAGACACCACTAAAGCCAAGAAACAATAGTGCTCAGGACATCAAGGCAAAAGAGACTCCAGATATCCAGGGTCAATGTTAGTGTCATCATTGGTTTGTAATCACAGGTACTCTGGTATTTTTATATGGAAGGAAGGAATTTTGCTCAGAAAAGTAAGATTCAGTCCCCACACCTTAGGGCACAGGGAGACAATCTAGTAAACTGGATGTTTCTAACCTGGAATGTCCCAAATATAACACTCTTCATATATGGGGATTCCAGTGAAGGAGTAAGATAAAAAAGAAAGGGGCACTAGGTAGGGGGAAAAGGTATTATTACAGAATAGATAGAAAATTGGACAGAAAAAATGAGCATATTCTATCTACAAGAAAGTCTTAGATGTTAGAAGAAAAGAAGAAAGTTTGGCAGAAGAATCAGAGAAAGGGGGTTTCTAAACAATATTACCCAGGTCTTAAACAAAAAGAACAATTACATTATGGATTTTTCAGACTGTAACATGATACCCAGAGAAAAGGAATTTTTGTTACTCAAGGGTCTTGGCTTGAAATATTAGGGAATTTGGGTAAAGTATTGGGAACAAGAAAAGTAGCCAGTCTTCCCTGTCCAATTTCTCCAACATTTAACAGCAAATCCTTTTTTTTTCTTTTTCTTTCAGCAATTGGGGTTAAGTAACTTGCTCAACCTTACACGGCCAGTTATTTCTGGGTGTGGCGCTAAGTGTCTGAGCCCGGATTCGATCCCAGATCATCCCAACACTGGGGCCGGTGCTCTTACTCACTGAGCCACCTGGCCGCCCCAACACATACTTTATAAATGATGTATTTGTATAATAAGTCAGTGGATATACTAGAAAAATGAAAAAGTTCAAGTAAAAAAGTAAAAAATAGAGTTACATAGAAAATGCATAGAATTTACTATGTAACATGCCCTATGCTTAGTGTTTTATGACTATGATCTCATTTTATCCTCATAACAACCCTGAGAGGTAGGTGTTATTTTTATCCATATTGAAGAGATAAGAAAACTGAGGTAAACAGTGGTTAAGTGACTTGCCTAAGGCAAACAGCAAGCTTTTGAAGTTAGATTTTACCTCACGGCTTCCTGACTCTGTGCTCAGTATTCTATCCACTGTATGAGACAGACACACAAACAGAGAAAGAGGTAGAAACAAAGGTTGAGACAGAGACAGAGAGATGAGAAAGAGATGGAGACACACAGAGAGAATCAGAGATAGTGAATCAGAGAGAGAAAATAAAGAGATAGGAGATTGATAGATGAATAGACAGACAAATATATGGGGAGAGAGAGAAAAACAGAGAGAGAGAGAGAGACAGAGAGAGAGAGACAGAGAGAGAGAGAGAGAGACAGAGACAGAGAGAGAGACAGAGAGAGACAGAGAGAGACAGAGAGAGAGACAGAGAGACAGAGACAGAGAGAGACAGAGACAGAGAGAGACAGAGACAGAGAGAGGGACAGAGAGTGAGACAGAGAGACACAGAGAGAGATATCCACTCCACTTCTAACTGAATATATTTTGGATATAATCTACTAACTCATGATCCCACAACTAAATTCAAGTGCATGGCTATTTGTTGGACTCCTAGGTGCTGCTATTTGGGTCCTTTTTTTCCCCAGTATAAGAGGTCTCTGTATTTAGGTCTACTGTTGATTGACCATCATGCGTGCTAATAAGTAGGATTTATGTCTATGAGGAAAGGAGCACTTCAAATGTGAAAGCTCCTGATAATCCATTATTTGCAGAAGCTGTATCTCCTTACATGGACTATAATGTTCCTAACAATAGTCCCACCACACTCACTCATTCCTCAAATTTCTTTGACTTTTTTTTAGCATTTTAATTGAAGAGGGGGTGGAAATGGGGTAAGAATGGCAATTGTTGTATCCAATACAAGTTATGTGCTTTGGGATATCTGAACTGAAATTTATTGGAGATGTAGAGGAGAAAAAAAGGGGGTGGAGGAGAGGCAGAGGACTGCTTTGTCTTGTGATGGATCTTGTATGTATGTAAGTATGTACTTGTAAGTATGGCATGCACTACAAAGAAATGTGAAACTGATCTCATAGCCTTGGTCTTGATATGGTGAGCTGGTCTTTATATATCCCTCAAGCTAACCCCACCTCCCATCTCAACTCTGAAATTGTCATTATCTGTATAGCTATAGCTCCTTAGGCATTTGGATAATTGTCTGATGACTTTGGAATACAAGCATTAGCAAATTTACTGAAAAAAATTTTAATATCATTAACCTTATCCATGATCAAAATAAATTAGACTCAATTCACTGGAACCAGTGTCCACATCTGAAAAGGTGTTAAATAGTTGAAATGTGCATGTTAACATCCACTCTACTTGCGATTTGTCATCAATGTTTCATACGTCAATGTATATTTCCATGAGACAGGTCCACAAAAAGGGACTGAAAATCAGCCACCATTACACCTAAGGGAAATAAACCAGTCACTGTGGGAGTGAAATAAGTCAATTTCAAAAGTCAAATAGAGTGTGCTATGCCATGCCTGGCTAAATTCTTTGCATAAGATAGAATTTATGTATTTCTGTTTAGTTGGCACTTGAATATCTCTCATATTAGAAAAGAAATTCTGCATTTTCACAGAATGAGAGTTATAAGTTTAAGTCAGCAAAGCACTGCAATATGGAAGAGTAATGTGGGAACAAAATCTAGAGTATAAATGACACCTAATCCCTCCATTCATTTCATGGAATGGCCATGTCAATTGGTGATAAATTCGTAGAACTCTCTGTTTGGGGATGTCTCTGTTTCCTTAAAAAATATTCAATAAGAGAGCACAGTAACTGGAGAGTAGATACATGTATCATATGTGCCTGTAACTATTATTGTTATTGTTGTTGTTACGGTAGGCATGAATAAATTCCAAACAATTTCAACAAAATACGATTTGCATTTAGTAAAGGTTATGTGAATCTGCATTAACATACTAACTCAAAGAACATTCTAAAAAGGAAGAAAAGATCAAGGAAAAAAGTACAAGTGATCTCAGTTAAAACTAAAGTCACAAGTGATGATAAGAAGACTATCTTATTCAGTCATTATAGTTACTATTTTCTTATAAATAAAGCGTTATTTTTTTTACAGACTTAGACAAATCAAGAACTCTTGTTCATTCATTTAGCCAATAATTATTTATTGTTTGTCATGTAAGTAATAGCTCACATTTCTTTAGTTGTTTTTTTTCCAGTTTGGCAAGATTTGGGGGGGGTGTTTAACAAAGTATCTTTTTTATAACAACTCTATACTTTCTATTTCATTATAATTTTTCAATTAAGTAAAAGTACTATTGTTCTCATTTTGCTGAAGAAAAAGAGGCTTACTATATAAAACACTGTACTTGAAGTGAGGAAGATCTATACTCAAATCCTACCCCAGACCCTTATTAGTTATGAGCTACTCATCAAGTTAAAACCTTCTGGATCACAGTACTCATCTGTAAAATGAGGGAATTTTATTCTATTCCCTCTAAGGCACCTTCCATATATATATATATATATATATATATATATATATATATATATATATATATATATATTCAAATATTTTTACTAGTACTAGAATTAGGACTAGAACTATGTCTTAGACTATTTATAGTACAAGTAATACTAGTACTATATAACTAGGAACCAGGTTAGAATTAAGAGATAGCAATTAGCACAGAGTCAAATTCAAACCCAGATATCCTAACTGTATCCATGGTGTTCTCCTCTAATTTGTTTATAGTATCAGTCTTTATAGTGAAATTGTGTACTCATTTGGAGTTTATTTTGGTATATGGTATCATTGGTCTATGTCCAGTTTCTCCCATACCATTTCCCAGTTTTCCCAGAAGTTTTTGTCAAATAGTGAGTTCCCATCCCAGTTTATCAAACAGCCGATTACTATAGTCATTGAATACTGTGTCTTGTGTACATAACCTATTCCACTCATCTACCCCTCTATTTCTTAGCCAGTACTAAGTAGTTTTGATGATTGCTGATTTGTAATAGAATTAAAGATTTGGTATGGCTGGGCCACCTTCCTTAGCATTTTTTTTCCATTAACTCTCTTGATATTCAAAAACTTTTGTTCTTCCAGATGAATTTTGATATTATTTTTCTAGCTCTATAAAATAATTTTTGATAGTTTGTAGTGTGTTCTCTATAGTATTAAACTGGAGACTTTGGAAACAGCAAGATGAACTACTATATGTAAAATTCTGTGTCAGTCACTTGAAGTAACAGAGATAGAAGATTACATTGTTAGGCACGCAGTGCCAGCCTTTAGAGAAATCTCATTCTAGCAGGGCAATACATACAAAAGTACATGTGTACATTTTGTTGTTTAGTTGTTTGATCATGTCTGACTCTTCCTGATTGTGGACCTTATTGTCCATGGGATTTTCTTGCCAAAGGTAAAGGAGTAGTTTGCCATTTCCTTCTTCAGTGGGCTAAGGCAAAGAGAGTTTAAGTGACTTGCCCAGCCTCAAACAGTTAGTAAAATGTCTGAATTCAGATTTGAACTCAAATCTTCCAGCACTCTGTTCTCTGAGTCACTTAGTTGCCCCCTACATGTAAACATGTATACCTATTTAAGTAAGCAATACTTTAAAATAACCATACCTTTCCACCACTTAAAAAGATCTAACATGTTGCATAATGTCTGCCATATATTAAATGCATAATGAATCATTGCTGATTGATTTGAGCAAGCCACAGTTTCATTCACATGTGAATGTATATACCTGCTTGACCGACACAGGTCATAATCCTTAAATGACTTAGAAGACTACTTTCATGTTTGGCTGAAGCTTAAAAAGTCATCATTCAGTGTTCCACCTTCAGGAGTATGCTGGAAGTAGCATTTTCTGGGTGGGCATTTACATAAATCAGCAAATGCTACAAACTATGGCTTGTTTTGTTATTGTGTTGTCTAAAAATAAAGAAGTATTGGATAACATGTTAATAATTTGGATAGTTAAATATGTTTCATACATGCATTTTTTTCCCTTGATAACTCTTGTTACCATTATATCCCCATCAAGTGTCTAGTAATATGTCTCTCCAAATCTAACTGGACTGGTCTTTAATTGGCAGACAAGTGTTATTGGCCAAGTTCGTGCTTAAAAAGTCTTCAGCTTATAATATGCTGGTATTACCTTTAAGAATCCAGGGTCAACAACATCACAAAATATGGCATCAGAGTTTAGTGGAGAACACAATACTTTCATAATAACTATGGTTACTAAGGCATGATAAGAACATAAGAACGTGCAAAATACAGTATACGGTCCAAATTAACAAAGTTATGTTGCAATTTGAAAGGTGCAAGGAATCTGAGTAGTTTTGCTGAAAGGTATGGCATTTAAACTGGGCCTTAAAACAGAAGTCATATTAAATCAAATAGAAACATAGCAGGCAGATGAGGATAGAGGGGAAGAGAATACCAGGTGTAGGAAATAGCCTTTTTCTGCAATTCTTTCTTGCTAATGAAAATGATGTCATTGTCAGTTAATGATTACGTTATAAGATATAAAGTTCAACTATATCACAAACCAATAATAATGCTTTCTTAATTTCATAGAATAATGAATGAATTGTTGGTCTTAATGTTGAATTACTGCATTTCCCAGAGTAGAGCTGGTACTTTCTTTAAGAATAAACATTTACATTCTACCAATGACGATATGAATTATAAAGAAGAAATAACCAAGTGATTGAATTCTCTGGATGTGGGGTGAGGAAGACACGAAAAGAGTATATAATAATAAACCTATGATTTGAAGAAGCTGTGAATCATCACATGAGTTTGGTGGAATAGACTTATCAAATTACAAAGATGCCTTTTGGAAAATTATCATAGTACATCACTAAAATGAAATCTGATGAGCAAAAATTAATAATCCAATGCTTAATTCAGGGTCTGGTACATAGTAGTTGTTTAACATGTGTTGATTGATTGATTGATTGATTAAATTCAAAATATTGCCAGGGTACTAGATAATCTCATTAAGAACTAATAATTGTGAGCTGAATTACCTTTGTAACTAGAGATACTAATGAACAAAGCATAAAGTATTTGAAACTAATTATACAACATTGGAAAATTATACAAGTAATCTTGTAGGGCATGCAGTCAGACAAAAATTTTCACCTGTGACATCACTAACAATTGATCATTAGCCTTTGTTTGAAGATCTCCAGTGATGGAGAGTTCTCTTTGGCCAGAAGTAGCCACATTAACCAGTGTCTTATCCAAACCTCTTTTGTCTCCTAAAGCCTCCTACACCAACGTGAATGAGTTTTTTAAATGCTTTGCTCAAATTGAAGTTCTTAACTCTTCCTCTGCCTCCTTCTCCATCTCTACTAACCCTAAATTTGCTTCTGACTTCAACTCTAACCCTAACCCTAACCTTATGTCTTGAGAAATCCCTTGATTTATTAGTCAAATAATTGCCAAAAATGAAACAAGATTAATTTGGCATTATCAGTTCTTATCAAAATCTTACCACTCGGGTCTGAGTTCCTGATTATTATTGTAGGAATGACTGCTGGGAAAACAAAACAAAACAAAACAAAACATTAAAGACCTCCTCATATAATCCCTTCATTTTAGATGAGAAAACTGAGACAGAAAAGGATTACATGAGTTCTCAACTTTACTTCAGCAGCAAGAAGATAGAAAGTAACTGATTTCAGTTCCTTTGACTCTAAACTTCATGTGCTTTACAATTATACCATGGCAACTTCAGTCTTTCCTTTTGTTCTTTTCCCTTACTTCTTAAGCCTCATTTAGGAATATTTACCCTAAGACTTAGTGATTGTGTTGATGGGGAGGGGAGGGAGGAGCAGGGAAGGAACTTCTTTTCTCAGCTCTGACATAAAGTTGTTAGGTGACTTTAAAGAAGTTTGCTTTACTCCTGGGGACCTAACTTCACTTATGTAGAAATTGACAAATTTGTAATGGGTGATCTCCAAAGTCCCTTACACCTCTGCCATTCTGCTATTCTATGGTTCTTAGGATGACAATATTAGAGGAATTCCTCCTAGTTTCTCCCAAAAAGAAATCAAACCTATACAGTATCTTTCTCTCAATATATATATAATATATATATATTTTCTTTTTCCCCCCATATGATCCAGATAATCAACTTGGATGTATTTCGTTGGATGGATTTGGCTGAACTTTATTCTCTGTTTGTAAAGATATATGACAAACATTTTTAATAACAAAATTCCTTTTTATAACATACTGTACATAAAGCTGTCATCAAGGCCCCAAAAGGTGGGTACTGTCTAATAATTCCCATTTTGTAAATGAAGAAACTGAGGTTCAGAGAAGCTATTTGTTTTAAAGAAAAGGCAGATAATCTTTGAAAACTGTTTAAATGAATAACCATACCTTTTTGACTTACTTTTCTATTCTGTTTCATAACCTTCATAATAATCACAATGATGAAATATTTGTGCCTTGCACAAATGAATATTTAGGTTTCAAAGGTCCGTGTGGACTATAGACACATGTATATATGTATGGATATGTATAATAAATGAATATAAATACATGTGTGTACAAAAATGAGATAATTTCCCAAATTTTCTTAATTGAGTGGTGTGCCAATAATCTAGTAACAACTTGAAAAGTCAACTCTATAAATAAAAAAAGATTTATAATTAAATGCAAGTTATAAAAATGGACACAGCTAAAGAGATTTCATTTCTCAATTGTTATTTGTTTTCCTTCTGCTCCTATTGTACTTTGTGACAACTCTGGGCAACAAAAAATAAACCTGGAAAAGAAAATATTTCATTTATTTAACATGTTTCTGAAAAAATGTCATCCCTTCAAGATGAGTAGAGTTAAATTAGGAGAACTAGAGATATAAGCAGAGAAAACAGGACAGACATACACACAGACACACACAATGTCTGTGTTCCCAGTCTTAGAGAAGTTTTAATGACTTAAAATAATACTAAAATTATTTCATATATAATGTATGCTTTCTAAATATTTATATTATGCTGAATATAATATATGCATAATAATTCATATGCTACCCAATATATGCATGTGTATTCAACTATACTGCATACCATAGAACTGCAATCAAATATACTGTGATCAATGTATTCATTGATGGAACAATAAAATATCATCATAAACCACAAAAAAGGGGAAAATGCAAATCAAGTTTGCTGGTGAAACTCTACTGGGTTATATATACTGCCTTGGGTTATAGTCAAGCTGATTTAAAATGGACACCTTGCATGCACACTGAAAGTTAATATATAACTAGAGATGCCTTGGTCAAATTCCACAAGTTTAAAATGAACCCTACATCCCCTTAGATTTAGAAAATGTCATCTCTCACAGAAATAATTTTCATTTTAACTTTGATTCTTAGTGATATAAACTAATGTTTAATTCCAAATTTTAAGAACAATGTTAATGTTTAAATGCCAGGTTTCAATTTATATTAAGATATTGGAATCTGGAAGTAGGCATTTTATTTAAAGTCTTGAGCACTTTGGATGGCCTTACAAGTTTTAAGTCAGTTTCATATTTACTATTTTAGCATTGATTGTTTTTCAAAGCAATGCAAATATAAATAAATATGAAATACACATACACATATAAAATTTTGGAGGAAAAAAAACAGAGCATTTATTAATTTGCCACAGTCAAGAATATTCCATACATTATATTTGCATTACCAGTCCTGAGTACTATCTACGAAACTGGAAGAAATTGTGAAGCATTCTTAAAATATTATACTAGGATGCTAATGAATTAGGTAGAGTTCAGGACGTTTATGGCTTTATAGAAGTGACCATGTGAAAATGAACAGATTGAAGAATGGCCTGGAGAATCATGGAACCATGCTTACTGATTACACACACACACACACACACACACACACACACACACACACGATTGATTAAAACATTTAGCAAGCTAGACTAAAGAGTGACGCATGTTACTAAAATAAAATAGGCAAAGAAGAATGTTTAAGGTTATTGTATAGTCTTAAAATACCTTTAAATAAGTAACAGCATTATGGATTTGAGTAGCAGAAAAAATATAATTTAAGATTTATGATAATGAAATCATAATCAAACACTTAAAAAAACCTACAATAGATTTGTAATGTGAATTTGCAGAAAATCTGAATTCATATGGAATCTCCTTGACTTTTTGATAGAGTATATTTTAGAATTATTTCCTCAATATTAACATCAATTATTTTTTATAAATAAATATTTACTGAGTATATTAAAAAAAAAGTACAAACATATCCTCCCCAAATTGGGCACACTCTTCTTTATATCTCCTTAATTCTTGGGATAGCTGACATAAACTTAACATGGTGAACATGATGATTACCAATATTCTCCCCAGAAAGTTAATTTCTAGGAGTTCCTCTCTTTTTTATGCATTTATGGATGACAATATTCTCTCTCTCTCTCTCTCTCTCTCTCTCTCTCTCTCTCTCTCTCTCTCTCTCTTTCTGTTTGACTCTCTGTCTATCTCTCTCATTTATGAAACATAGTATCTTGCCTGGTGGGTTGATCCATTGCTGGATCGGTTCAAGGAGGTTGCTCTCCAAGATTTTCTGTTCACCAGAGAGCTTATATGGTAACAGGAGATGCTGCCATGGACTAGATTATCTCCTTATGATATAGTTGATGGGACAACAGGAGACATTCTGTTGAAATCTATTTTTTGCAAGTTTGTTGACTCTTCTGATGTTATAAAACTTTCAAGTTTGTAACTTTCTGTTCTGTCTCTGATGCACATTCACCTAAGATCAGGGAATTGTACAAATAACAGGGAAAAAAATAGAGGCAGTATCATGTGTTCACACCCAAAAGATGTTGGGATGAGGTGATGAAGCAACTATAATACTAACTATTGCCCCTGGTGCCCATATTTCTCTTCCCTTCTGATCATATTTTTTATATCTCTTCACTTTTCCACCAGAAAAGAGAGACTGAGATTTCATTTGTTCCAGGTTATTGTGTACACATTAAAATCAAGCTAGGTAGTCACCATGTTTGACACCAGGAAAAAATCACCAAGAAAGAGTTAGGATATATCAGCATCCTCTGAAAAGGAAAGGAAAGGTCTTTTATGTCTATATTGTTAGGCAGAAAGAAAAAGAAAAAAGAGAAAGAAAAACCATGGTGCATATTATGAAAATCGAGTCTTGGGAAGGCTAAGAAGTGCAGTGGATAGAACACTGACCCTGGATTCAGAACACTTACTAACTTTGTGGTCCTAGGTAAATGCCTTAACCCCAATTGCCTGCTCAAATTATAAAAAATATACATATATAATGCATACATAAATACACTTATATGATTGCAAAATATACCAAGAATAGAAAGGTAGGTTTTTGCAATGTTGTGAGTACCTCTAAATGTATAATGGAGGAATATGGATTTTATTCTGGAGATAACAGGCTTTCACTAGAGTTTATTCTGCAAGAGAGGATATGGTCAGATGAACAATTTAGAAAAAAATATCACATTGCCATGTACATGGAGAATAGTTTGGAGAGGGAAGAGTTTTGAAGCAAGGAGGTTAATTAGGAAGTTATTATAACAACAAAGTCAAAGATGATGGGAGCTTTGTAGTGGTGTCCAAGGACAGAGAAGAGAACAAGTACAAAACATGATTGTGGAGAAAAATAATAAAATTTTTAAACTGTTTTATGTGGTGTGATGAAGGTCAAAGTTTATCCCCAACTTATGAATCAGGTAGGATGGGGGTACCCTCAATAGAAGTAGAGAAGCAGGGTGGATTTTGGAGAAAAGATAATGAATTTTGTTTTATTCATCTAAATTTTAGATGTATGACTTCAATATTAAGGTGCATAGGGAGAAGCTAATCAACCTTATGTAAAAATATGGTTTATACATTGCAAATGTGAGAAATTAATAGTTTAGAGGCCCTTCAGAAGTCATATGTCTATTAATAATGACTTTTAAAATGAATAGTCTACCATCCATAAAGATGTTTTGCTTCTAACTATGGATTTTCCCCATTTCTTCCATCCTTCTATCAGTACCCCCATGATATTTATCTTATCCCTTACCTTTCAACTTTCCTGTGGGGTAAGATTAATTCTTTATCCAAATGAATGTGTTTCTTATTTCCTTTTTGAGCCAATTATGATCAGAGTAAGGCTCTAGTAATTACCTTCATCTCCCACATTACCTTCTCCACTATAAAAGCTCTTTTGTAGCTCTATTTGTGAAAATTTACTCCATTCCCCTATCGTCCTTCTTCCTTTGCATTCTTCTTTCTAATCCTTTATTTTCAGATATCATCTCATCACATTTAGCTCACATCTATGCTCTCTGTTTCTGCATACTCCTTTTAACTGCCCTAAAATAATAAAGTTCCTAGAACTTAGAAGTATCATAATCCCATATATTAATGTAAGCAGTTTAAACTTATTGAATTTTTATGTTATTTCTTTCTGATTTATCACTTTATGCTTCTCTTGAGTCTTGTATTTGATAAAGTCAAATTTCTATTCAGTTCTGATATTTTCATCAGGAATGCTTGAAAGTCTTCTATTTCATTCAATATCTATTTTTATCCCTGAAGAAGACTATGTTCAGCTTTGCTTGATAGGTTATTCTTGGTTACAATCCTAGATTCTTTATCCTCCCCTATATCATATTCCAAGTCTTGTGATTCTTTAATATGGAAGTTGCTAAATCTTGTGTCATCTTAACTGTGGCTCCATGATATTTAAAATGCTGTATTCTTACAATATTTTCTCATTAACCTCGGTAGCTCTGGAATAGTTACACTGCTCATATTAATAGATGAGATTATGATATATCTAAGAACTTAATCATCATTAGGACAGATAAAAAGAGTATAAAAATATACCTATAATATTCCTGGAAGTTTTCATTTTGGTATGCCTTTAAGGAAAAGATTGGTGGATTCTTTCAATTTTCATGCTTACCATCTGGTTCTGTAATATTAAATCAATTTTACTTGATAATTTCTTTAAAAGATTATATCTAAGTTTTTTTATCACAACTTTCAGGTAGTAAAATAATTCTTAAATTATCTCTCCTGGATCTATATTTCCAAATCAGTTGTTTTACCAATCAGGTAGTTAACATTTTCTTCTGTTTTATCATTCTTTTTATTTTGTTTTATCTTTTCTTGATGTCTTATCCAGTCATTAGCTTCTCCTCATCCAAGTCTAAGTTTTAAGGATCTATTTCTTTGGTGAACTTTTGTAGCTCCTATTACATGTCCTCAATTCTAATTTTTTTCTACTTTAATAATATTTTTATTATTTCCAAAATATAAAAACAATTTTAATATCATTAAACAATTTGTCTTCCAAATTCTTTCCCCTCCCTGAGATAATAAGCAATTTGATATAGGCTGTACATGTGGAATCATGCAAAATATGTTTCCACATTAGGCGTATTGCAAAAGAAACAAAATCATGAAATAAAGTGGAAAATAGTATGCTTCAGTCTTGCATACAGATTCCATCAGTTATTTCTTTGGATGTGTATAGTATTTTTTTGTCATGGGTCCTTCAGAATTGTCTTAGATCATTAAATTGCTGAGAATTGCTAAGTCATTCATAGTTTATCAGCATACAAAAGTGCTGTTACTGTGTACAATGTTCTCCAGATTCTGCTTACTTTGTTTTGCATTCGTTCATGTAAGACATTCCAAGTGTTTCTGAAGTCATATTCCTCATCATTTTTTAAAGCACAATATTATTACATTTCTAACCTATAGCACAACTTAGTCATTCACAATTGATGGATGACCTCTCAATGCCCAATGTTTTGCCACCACTGAAAGAGTCACTAAAAATATTTTTGAACAAATAAGTCTTTTCCTGTTAAAAAAATCTTTTTGGGATTAAAACATAGCAGTTTTACTATTGTTTCAAAGAGTATGAACAGTTTTATAGTCTTTCGGTCATAGTTCCAATTTACTTTCCAGAATGTGTTTCTTTTAAACAACATTTTAGAATTCTGATTTTTAATCTATGCTGTGATCCATTTTTATGGGTTAGTTCATCCCATTTATATTCATAGTTATGATTACTAACTCAATATTCCCCTCCATCTGATTTTTCTCCTTTTTGTGCTCTTGTTCTCTCTCTTTCTCTCATTTCACCCTGTCCCTCCTCACAAGTGTTTTGCATCGGAACACCACTTCCCATCATCTGCCCACTCCCACTCCTTTATCAGTCTCACTCCTTCTCTTACCCTCAACTCCCTTCTTACATCAATATAGGGTCAGTTAGATTTCTATACCCAACTGAGTGTGTATGTTATTCTGGCTGTGAACTAATTCTGATGAGATTAAGGTTAACTGATGACCCCTTCCCAAATTTTCCTCTACTGTAATAGGTTGTTAATAAGTGCCTCTTCAAGTGAGATAATTTTCCATAAAATTCCATTCTACCTCTTCCTTCTTCTCCCAGTTCAATCCTCTTATTTTTTTCTGGGTATCATGCCATCAAAGTCAAGTTATACACAGAAGCTCTGTTTATATATGTATACTCATTCTAAATGCACTAATAGTGATAAAGTTCTTAGAATTTGTTAGTATATTTTGTAGGGATGTAAACAGTTTAAACTTTTTAATTCCTTTTTTTTCTCTTTCCTGTTTACTTTTTCATACTTCCACTGAGTCTTCTATATTAAAATTAAACTTTCTGTTTAGCTCTAGTCTTTTCAACAGGAATGTTGGTTTGAAAGTACTCTATTTCACTGAGTATCATTTGTTCCCTGAAGAATTATACTCAGTTTTGTGGGGTGGGTTATTCTTGGTCATAATCCTAACTCTTTTGCCTTCCAGAATATCATATTCCAAACCCTCTGAGGCTTTAATGTAGAAACTGGTAAATCCTATGTAATACTGACTGTGGCTTAATGATATCTGAATTGTTTCTTTCTGGTAACTTGCAATATTTTCTGCTGGACCTGGGAGTTCAATTTATGTATAATATTCCTAAGAGTTTACATTTTGAGATCTCTTTCAGGAGGTGATTGGTTGATTCTTTCAATTCCTTTTTTATCCTCTTTTCTAGGATATCAAGATATTTTTCCTTTATATATATACATAATATTTTCAAGATATTTTCCCATATATATATATATATATATATATAAAGGAAAAAATATCTTGATATCCTAGAAAAGAGGATACACACACACACACACACACACACACACACACACATATATTTAAATATGATGTCCAGGTTCTTTTTTTTTTTATCCTGTTTTTAGGTAGTCCAATATTTCCTAATGTATCTCTCTTGGATTGACTTTCCAGGTCAGTTTTTTTTTTTCCCAATGAAATATTCATCTTTTCTTTTTCCATTATTTTTATTTTGTTCTATCATTTCTTAATGTCTTATGGAGCCATTAGCTTCCATTTGACCAATTTTCATTTTTCAAGGAATTATTTTCTTCACTGACCTTTTGTACCTCCTTTGCTATTTTGCCAATTCTAGTTCTTAAAGGGTTGTTTTCTTCAGTAAATTGTAATGGATTATTTTTTCAATTTGGCCAATTCATTTTTTAAAGAATCATTCTCTTCAATGGATTTTGTGCCTCTTTTACCATTTGACCTATTATGTTTTTTGTAAGGTATTATTTTCTTCGGTACTTTTGGGTCTCCTTTACAAAACTGTTGACTCTTTTTCATGATTTATTATATCATTTTCATTTCTTTTCCCAATTATTCCTCTATTTCTTTCATTTGAAGTTTAAAATCTTTTTTGAGTTCTTCCAGGATTTTTTGGGGCCTGAGAGAAATTCATATTTTTCTTCAAGTATTTTGATATAAACAGTTTTGTCTTTGTTGTCTTCTGAGTTTGTGTTTTGATCTTCCCCATCACCATAGTAACTTCCTATGGTTATTTTTTTAATTTGCTCATTTTTCCAGCTTATTTCTTGTCTTTTAATTTTATATAAAAGTTGAATTTCATCCCTAGGGTGGAGTAGACACTGTTCCAACTACATTTTCATGTGCAGCTGTTTTTAGAGTTAGTTTTGGGGGGCTGTAAGATTTCCTTTCTTCCATGGTGGCATGAACTAAGGGTAGATGTGTTTACTACTCACTTATCCTGAACTCTTGTCTGTGAGTGACCATTAGAAATTTTTTCTGCCCTGCAGCAGTGACCAGGACCTTCACCTCTCCATAACTACATGGTCTGCTGAGCTAGTGCTCCTGCTTGATCTGGAACTGTGATGTAGGGCTGTGGCCCAGATCTTCATATGATCAAAGCTGTAGTTCTGTACCCAGTGAAAGAAAAGGGACTCCTGTACTCTTCTTCTGACCAATTGTCTGAGCCTCTTATTATTTGTGATTGAAGAGTTCAAGAGGACCATGATATTGAGTTAGTTGCCCCTAAACGCTGTTGCTGCCTTGACAAATCTTACCCAGGCACTGTCTGTACTAGACTGCACTCCTCTTTCACCCCAGCTTGGCAGATCTTTCCTTCAGATCTTTGTTATCTTGGGCTGGAAAATTGCTTCACCTCATCATGGGTTCTACCACTCTAGAATTTATTTTGAGATCTTATAAATTTCTTGGAGGAAGATTTCAGAGAACTCAGACTAGTCCTTGCTGTTTTTTTTTTTTTTTTGCCATCTTGGATCCAATAATCCTATTACCCCCCCCCAAAAAAAAGTGTAGTTTAGAAAAAGATCATTATCTACCAACCAATGTGCTTATTTTGTCTTTATAAAAACACTTATGAAAATGGTTTACACACTCAATAAGTATATATATTTGAGGCAAATGTGAAAAGGAAAATAGCATTTTTTTAAATGGCTTCTTACAAATATTTTTCCCCATAGGCTTGTGATTGACTCAAAAAAAGGTTTCACATAAAAATTCATACAGGAAAAGGAAAATAAAATATCTTAAATAAATGAAAAAGACCTATTTTCAAGTTCCAATGCTAGCCAATTAGAAAGTAAATCAATACACCCATCTGGGAGAAAAATTAGAAAGAGACAGTAGGTTGGACCCAGAGATGAAGGAGAGGAAAGGAATTCTATTTGATTTTATCTCAAGTTGCTCCTAGTAGAGAAATCCATTTTCTTAACCGAAATGTTTATTTTTTTCCTCTAGTGATGCTAAGTGGGTGTCTGCCTAAGGCAACACTATGTTAGAATATAAACTTTCCTATAAAATCTTATGAAGCAAGGCAAGGTAAGATCGGGATTATGCCTTAAAGGTGATAGAAGCAGTGGAGGGCAAATCCTGTTTAAAGAAAGCTTGGACAGATAAACAAATAAGTAACCTCATTCCCAAGGTACTAAAAGATGGAAACAGAAAGAGAAACAATAAAGAGAGGAAAATGGAAAAGAGTTTTAAAAACATTTCAACAAACCATTATTTTTTTATCAAGGAGAGTGAAGTTATCACTCTCAGATCACATGACAATTTCTGAGGGTTTTAGAGAGGAAGTAGAAATAGCACTGTAAAAAACAAAGAGAAAAAAAGTCTAATTGTATCAAGTATATAGAGAGGGAATTTGTAGCAGAGGTGATGTAATTACAAATGGAGGAAAAGCACAAATATGTAAGGTTTCTGAAGGAAGCGAAGATACCAAAGCTGTGGGGGAAAATCCTTGGATCTTAACACAAAAACAAAGTCTCTGAGAGGAGATCAATAACCATAGACTTATAAGACTAATATTACATATGCAGATAATATTAATGAATGCCACCTCTTTGGTATTTTCATGATAACATAAGTAGGCACAGACAACCTTTAAAAAGTCTTTCCAACAATGGACTCTTACAATTGATAGGAAGATACTGATAATATAAGATACTTCCATATTAATTCAATCTTATAACTCTTTCATAACAAATTTGTCATTCATATGCAAAAATTATTCAACATTACTTGAATGATGTAACAACAGAAATAGTCTTATTAAATAATCTTTGATGATACTTATCAGATATGGTATAAAACAAGGAGAACAATGTATGATCATCACAATGATCTGCCACTATGATGGAAAAGATCCAGAACAGATTCCAGGTTGGAAAACTTTCCTTTTGGAAGGTAAGGTCCTCCACATTCTTTTTTCAGTTAACACTGGTTTGAATGCATCAAGCCCTAAGACTTTTCTTATCTCCATCCAATTTACATTTTAGATTAAGCCATGGCATCTTACCTATTATGTCTCCTATTCTAAATGTCAATTTTTATCTGCCAATGTAGGCTACTAGAAACTTTAAGATAGCACAGTCACTGACTTCAAAATATGTTATCTTTAGTTTGCCAACTATCCCTTTTGGGGCAGAATCAATTACTCCAACTTGTAAAAAAGGATGATCAAGACAGAATATCAAGAAAGTGTGAGTTATAAAAAAAAATTCCAAGAAGTGTTCACTTTTTCTACAGAAATCAAGAGACTTTTGGCAGATTCCTCCAGTTCCTACTATGTGACTTTGCATATTGTCCATTATGCCTTGACCAGTAATCTCATGGATTTCCACCAATGTCATTAGACAAGAAGTTGAAGTAAAAGAAATAGAGAAATAACAGAGAAAAATATGTGGACCAGTTTCTATTGTGAATATTGATAAAATTTATTTAATAAATATTAGCAAGGAGATTATAACCATACATCACAAATGCCATACATTATAACCAAGTAGGATTTATACCAGGAATTCAGGGTTGGTTTTGCAGATTAAAGCAAAAGCTTTTTTGTTTGTTTATTTCTTGCTTTTTATTTCTTCAGCAACATTGCTAAAATGAAAATGTATTATATCACTTTATGTGTATTAATTGTATTTCTTGCCTTCTCAATGAGTGGGGTTGGGGTGGGAAGAAAGGAGAGTATTTGGAAAGCATTTTAAATAATATTAATGGTTAATAAAAATTAAATAAAGAATGGATTTTAGCTCAAAATGAGTAGGAGACATAAATAAAACATTTTAATAACAGTTATGCTCTAATGAAGACTAAGAAGGTAAATATCAAAAGATTTTAAGTTCAACTGAACAATGTACTCATTGATCCACTTAGACAAATGAAAATGTCTAATAAAATGAGCACTAAGTAACTTAAATCAAATATATATAAAGAGTGGAAAGTCCTAAAACAAGAAGTAAGAAAAATTATAAATTCAATCCTGTAGTAAATGATAAATATTATTAACATTAGAAAAGTTGCAGGTAGGCAAAAAAAATCCTCAAAAAACAAGAATATTCATATGTAATAATAACAAATTCCATGCAATATAGAAACAGAACAATCTTATTCCAAAGAATTCTAAAATGTTTAAATACCTGGATAATAAATCTATGAAACATTCAAAATGTTCATCTAGACTCATTTACAAAGCATTCCATGAATTAATAAAGAACTTAAATAGCTGACAAAACATTCAGTGCAACTGGGTAGGCCATGGTAATATAATTTTTAAAATAGCATTACCAATAAAGATGTTTTAGAGATTTGATGAAACATTTATCCTACTCTTAAAGGGATTCTTTAGAGACCACTAAAATTGTAACATAGTTAATTAGGAGAAACAAAAGATCTATAATATCAGTGGTAACACAAAAAACAGAGAGGAATAGGAAGTGTACTTCCAAAACTCTAATTTTCTTTCTATCTATCTGTATGTATGTGTATGCATGTGTGTGCTTATATACATATATATCAAAACAATTTTCCAATGATTTAAAAATAGGGAGGCAGAAAAATAGACTAGATAATGGAGATTAAAAAATGGAACTCAAATTCCCGATATCCCATTAACAGGAACACACAAAATCCTTAGGAAAAACTCCCTATTTTATTTAAATTTATTTTTGAAAACTAATGATCAATCATGCATAAAAAAAATTCAGACCGATGTCATTCACCATATTCCACAATAAATTCAAACTAGTCATTTTATCATATTAGAGATCATACAAAACAAAAAGGCAGATTATGTCCCTTTTACAGCTGTGTGGAAGATCCATTATTCTTAACAAAAGAGAGAGATTATTTCAAAAGATAAAATGGATAATTGATTATATGAAATTGAAAAACTTTTGCATAAATTTAATTCATCTAGAATAATAAGGGAGGCAGTGACATGAAAAAAATAGTTTTAAAGTAAGGGATTAGTATACAAGGAATAAAGATAATTAGCATATGCAATTAGGGATTACATTTTGTTGTGTATACATATAGGTATGTTCATTTTTCTACTTATGTGGACAGATCAATATTTTTTCTATTTATGCATTTACATGCATATATTTAAATTTTGTACATGCATATATATGTGCACATATAAACATTTTTATATGTTCATATCTATATTTCACCGAGTATTGTGTACATATAATTTGTGATACATTTATGGACTTTGTTGTAAACATATGTGTATTTGCAAGTTTTATTATATAATACAACCATTTTGGAAAGCAATTTAGAATTAAACAATTACTGGACAAAATATCCATACCCTTTGATCCAATTTCCTCTATTAAATTTACACCCTTCAGAGATTATTGGCAAGAGAAAAGTAAAAATGTATAAAATATGTATAGTAGAGTATTTTATAGAAGCAAAGAATTAGAAACAAAATAGATACCTATGTACTGTGAAGTAGTTGAAGAAATTTTGGTACATGAAAGTACAGGAATTTTACTGTGATATAAGAAATGACAAATATGATGAATTCAGAGAAGCATTCTTCTTTTGAGACCTTACATGCTTACATGAACTGATACATAGTGAAATAAACAGAGCTAAGGTAATATACACAATGACTACAAAAACATAAATGGAAAGAACAACTACAACACACTAAACATGACCTCTAAAAAATTCACAAAAAATGTTAGGAAGTATGGTATGCTTGAGTGAGTATTTATCAGATCATCTTCCCCCTGGTCATTGTATTAACCTTGAAATCTATTTACTGCAGTCTTTGTTTTCTTCAACCTTCTATAGGAACATACACACACACACACACACACACACACACACACCCCTTCCTTCCCAACCTGTTTGCACATATTTGCTTGGATATTGTCTCCTCTATTAGATCTAAACTCATTGATGGCAGGGACTATTTTTTGCCTCCTTCTACATGCTGCATAGTAAAGTGACAGTATATGCTTAGCACAGAGCCTGGTACAGAATAGGCATTGAATAAATGTTTATTGATTGATTTTCATCGTTTTAGTCATTACGTATATTATCCTTTTGGATCTACTATTTTA
>NW_027187391.1:52430325-52442489 GCF_028583685.1 Petaurus breviceps papuanus
GAGTGATTTGGAAGTAAGTTACAGAGTCCAGTGGCAAGAAGGTATAAATGATCAGGAAAACTGGGGATGACCCCCCATGACTGGTAAGAAGCTTGTTGGAATACAGTAGAATTTCTTTGTTGTTTACCTGTCACTCAACTCTCATTTGTGGTTCCAAGAAGCTGTAGCTTGTGCAGTGACCACACCCTGGCAAACCATCTCAGCAGACAGACCGAACTAGGTTGAAGCTAACCAACAATCCTCCAGTCCTTTGGTGAATTATGGGGATGTCTACTGCAAGCACATGAAGATTTTACATGTGGTAATGTCCTCCAACTACTCTTGCTTACCATGACTTTGTAATCATTGCATCAAGTTCCAGGATATTGAATAGTGTCCTAAACAAGATGCATGGTCATTGTGACTATCCGCCTTTAAGCTCTGGCATGACTGTGACTTTAATTCCTGAACAAATTTAGAAACCCTCAGTGGTATTAGAGAGTCAGTTAGATATAGTGAAAACAGTTCTGAATCTTGAGTCAGTGTTCAGAGTAAAACTGCTATCAGAACCTTAGCTCTACCTCTTACCTGTGTGACTTTGTTTTTGTAGGTCTCAGTTTCCTCATCTGTAAAATGAATGGACTGGATTAAATACCTGGATTCTATCCAGTTTTAAACTTAAGATCCTTCCTCCCAGTTGAATGCTATACCTCTATTACCTGGGAGGTGAGATTGTTAGATTAAATAGTAGATTAAATAAATATTAAATAAAAAATAGATTGTTCTCCATGTAGGCATCAAGGTAAAGAGGAAAAGCACCAGAATGGGAAATTAGAGACTCAGATGTTAATCTTCTGTCTGCTACTAGTCAGATATGTGACATTTGGGAAAATACTTTCCCATTCTGGGCCCCCTTTTCCTCATCTGTAACTCTTCAAATTCAGGCTGTGCTATTTGCCCCCCCCCATGTTACCTAGGATAAGTTACTTCATATTTTGGCGCCTCAGTTTCTTTATCAGTATTTGTGACATATAAAAGGTCCTAGAGACATAATTTCTGGGAAATTAACAATCACTTCATTAATTATCGCAAGCAATTAATAAAAAAGGATAGGGGCATTCTTGGGGACAAAACATAAAAAAAATGTACCGTATTTATTATATAGGTTTTCTTGAAATGCAAATTTATTGCTTTATAGTGAATCTTCTCTAATGTTCCACTGTGTACATGGCAATATTTATTTTTCCTTTTCTTTTTAAAATTTTGTATTTAATTTTAAAATAAATTTGAAAACCTTAAAAAAGAATTAAAGGCAGAATTTGCAAAAAAAAGAAACAAGGTGGAAAAAGGATAGATCAGAAGATATATCTTATGTAATACATATTCAATGAAGACAAAGATAGCAAGAAATCATGGCATAGTCTGTGATTCAAACATATCTACAAGATAATAAGGTGGCATGTTTAAATTCCAGATCTAAACATACTTCAGCCAAATAAGCTGAACTCATCTAATCCAACAAAGAGGTTTTAAAAATTAAGATAGACAGGGGCAGGATTCAATGAGGCAGCAAGTCATAGTGGACAAGATGTTGCTGCTTAATTTGAATCTTGCCTCTTATTCCTATTGACTATGTGTATTGCATGCTATTGGAAAGAGCACTGGATTTGCAGTCTGGAGCACAAAGAGGAAAATCTTAATATGGCAATCACTACCTGTGTGAAACTGGACAAATTATACCTCCTTACCACACTGTAGATTGCTTTCACCTGGAAAATGAGAGAGGTGCACTACATAGCCTCTGAAATCCCATCCAGAAGTCATGTCCTATTACAATCAAATCTTCAGTACCTAACAAAAATAATAGCTAATATTTATATAGAGCTTTAAGCTTAACAAATCACTTATGGCTTTCAATCTTATAACAACAGTCCTATGAGAAGTAAGCTATTATTACTACCTCCATAGCACAGATGAGATATAGACTTAGAAATTTTTCCTATCCTGAAAGATTATCAGGAGGATTAAATGAAATTCTCTATATAAAGAACTTTGCAAACATTTAAGCACAATAGATATGACAGTTATTGCTATTCATTTTTGTTGTTCAGATAACCTACGCCTCTGACTATAAGACTGTTTACTCCTTTTCAACCATATAGCTATGCAGATAGATTCAGACAATGCAGGTTTTTATTTTCCCTCACTATATTATCACTGTTTTGAACTCAGAATTATTCCCAAATCTTATTCAACTTACTAAATGATTTCATTCATTCATTTATCCATCCAACAAACATTTTGGGCAAAACCTATTGAAATATTTTTTATAATAAATGCCATCTATCACTCTTTTGCAAAATATAATAGATTCTATTTGCTACACCTTTGCAAAATCCAGTAAGTATATGCAGCTTTTCACTTGACTTGGCTATATTCTTCTATATCAATTTTCTTTCATCAGTGATTTTGGATTTGTAGCAATTTCTATCAGCTTCCAAATCACTTAATTCCAACAGCCCTAGGATCCCAGAAGTCATCTGTGTTGGATTCTACCACCCCTCATCTTTATTCAGTTTGGCTTGGTGTGTTAGAAATAGTCATATAAACCATTCTGTGTATCATTTTTTTCTGCCCAGGTTTCTAATATAACATTAATATTTAACTTCCTTGTTTTCTATCTTTTAAAAAAGAAAAAAAAAACCTGAAATTTAGTTATTTTTAAAATGTGCTCTAAACACTTGAAAGAACATATCTAATATATATATATATATATATATATTTTATAAATCTAAACTATGTCTTTCTTTTAGCCATCACATCAGCTTTATTAGATATGAAACAATAAGGGCTGTCCTTCAGAAAATTTTGCTCGCATTCACCTATGTTTCCATTTTCCCATGTAGCTTTCACAACAAAAGACATTCTCTTCATGGCTTTGGGCCTATGAGAGGCAGCAGATGTACTCACATGCAATGAAGCCCAAGTCCCTGATCTAGCATTTCTAGGTAGGAAAGCCTTCTTACAAGAGATGTCACTTTTGCACTCAACAGGCTCTCCTGCTAAATTAATCTTTAGTTGGCATTTATACTCACTTGAAACTAGCCTGCCACTTCCTCGACATGGCAAAATAATAATAGAGCAGATGGGCATAAGGGAATGAATGCCAGCTGATCAGCAAGGGGTCTATGTTTAAATATAAAGGGACATGTTTCCACCACCACCATGCTAAAATAGTAAAGTTCACTTTAGATAGTTTGTATTTCAAAACAATAATAAAAAAGTGGTACTATTTAGGCATTATACCCTCATAAACTCTAATTCAGTTAAGCTGACACATAATTACTACTAAATACAATCTGGAGCTAGTAACAGGGAGTCAATGAGGTACAAGGGGAAAACACTCACTCTAACTCTGGAGTCAGAAGATATGTATAGCCCTTGCATTTGATGATCATTTCCTGTGTCATTTTCAGGGAATCACTTACCCTTGCTGGACTTTACTTTCTTCAACTGGAAAATGAGAGGGTTAGATTAAAGGGCTACCTTTAATAGGATATTTGGGGTGTTGATCTATTAAGGAAAACCTTAATGATGTTCTAGAATTTAGTTTTAAATGCTGTCTTTTTTCCCCACCTAGACTATTTATTTTGTCATATGTATTTTTTATCAAAAGCATTAAATATTTCAAAGAAGGCAAAGTACAATGTCAATTAAAGTTTTTTTTCCTTGTTTTAATCATTATTATTTGAAAATTACAGGTCACTGGGGATCTTGAAGCATTTGGTTTCACTAGAGTAGTATGGATTAAAGTCAGACTACATGAGATTGAGCAATGAACAAAGAAAGTAACACTATATCTATTTTGTAGGTAGAGCAACTACAGACCAAAGAGAGAGATTCTAAAAGTAGAGTCATAGTAGAGTGACCAGGTGTAGCAGCAAGCACCCCAGCATCCCCAGGGTGGCTGCCAAAACAGGTTCTTAGATCTGCTTTGCTAAAGGAAAGCAACTCAAAATTGGTTAACAAGCTTACTTTAATCAGTCAAATATATATCATTTACCTAGTTCAGGGGAAAAAGGTCAGCACCCTGAACTTCAGAGTATACAGACAGAATTATCAAGACAGAGAAACAGATCAAGTAGACAGGTTTCCAAACTGTTCAACCATTACATCTATACCAAATCAACATCTGGGTTTTTCAAAGCCGTGGGGCTCTCAACAACGACTTCCCATAGTCTCATCTGTTCAAATCACAGAACACTTCTCAAAGTGAGCCCCGAAGCAAAGCCTCACATCAGGGCTCACATATAGCCTTCTCCTGAGTCAGAGAATGTAACCACCCTCTTGATCCACTGCCCAATCACACAGCATCAAGGTGTGGGCATTCCTGAAAACCAAGACTCCTGCCACAGGCTTCATGTGACCACATTCAGCCTATTAGGAGGCAGAGTATATTTTCAAATCAAGGAAGGTTCTCAGAGTCTCTTAAGCCTATCAAAGGGCCTAGGGGCAGGGAAGATCTTTAAATTTGCATTTCCATTACACCAGGATGGGTATAAACTCATTTGTCTGACTCTGTGTAATGTTCTTTCTGCAATAAGACAAATTAATTTTGCACATATAGTTTTATACTATATTGGGTGTAACCACCATTTTGGGTAAAAATCAACCATGATTCACTAAAAACATACCACCAGTCTCCTGATATTGTATAACATAAACATTATATGTCCTACATTTGAACAGAATAATGGGCTATAGAGCATTCTAATTGGAACCAAAAAGCCTCGGTTCTAGTACTTTTTCTCACGACTCTATGAATTATCACAGATAACTCACTAATCTTTTGAGTATTTAGCAGTTTCCTCTGTAAAATTCAGATCAATAAAAAGAAATGAAAGTGATCTCTTCAGATAACCAAAATAAAACCATGCACACACACACACACACACACACACACACACACACACACACACACCATGGTATGTATCATAGATACTAGTGTTATTATCTTACCTCTTAATTCCTCAAGTAAAACTCTATAAATTCACATATGTTTTGTTAAAAAAAATTCTACCTCGAAGAGACAAAATCACTTTTATATGCCACATGAAATGGAGGTGTCATTTGCTTTGCTGAATGAATCACATGAAACAGAAGCAAAAAGATTATTCTTAATTCTGTAATACTGAAACTAATCTTAAGGAAAAGAAATGTTGTTCTATTAACAGAATGTTACATAATGTAACCTACATTTTCAGTCATATCACATCAATGCTCCTCTTCCCATACTCTGCATCCAACCAAATTCCACTATTCATTTTCTTCCTCACATACTTTTTCATGTTTCCTTCCTCTTGTTTTCATCATACTTTTGATTGCAATGGATTTCCCTCTTCTCCTTCTCTGTCTTCTGAAGCTCTTCTTTTTAAGGCCTGACTCGGTTGATTCCTTCTCTCTGAATGGAATGGAAATTCTTTTGGAAAGCATCTGTAATGTGCTACACTCTGTAGCTACAAATAAAACAGCAAAATAAATTCTCTTCTTAAGGAATTCACATTCTAATTTGCAGAGACAATAAATTTAATAAAGTTTAAATACAAAGCAGATGACAAAACTATAGGTGCAATGTTAGATTAGATAGTAATGCCCATTAGATAGTAATTGGGTGAACCTTAGAAATGACAGAGCATATGATGAGGTCTCCCATCTTTTAAGAAAAAATTGAAGTTGTTGACCCCCTTCTAATCCAAACAGAATAAGTAGCCATAGTGAAAATGGTAATGGATCTCAGGGTCAAAGTGGAGGAGGCCTCCAAGTTACCTCTAATGGAGGTGAGGATTTGGAGGTCAGCATTCAGCTAGGAGAAGGCACTTAATGTTTCATGGAAAATGGGCAATGGGAGCTAAAAAGACAGAAAAGAAGTGCTACTTGAAGTATTTCCCTTCCTTTGAATCATTTATAATCTCTCTACCTACAAGAGGACCGAAGCACAACAAGAAAGGTCCCCAGAAGAATCCTCCCATTGGTTACTCCATGAAGCCTTACCTCAATTCCTTAATTGTTAAAAAAAATCTTTCAGTCATCAAGTTTCTTGTGATATTTTTCTGGAAGTCTTCATTTATTGTGAACCAGTGTTCCCACAAATAAATTTTTGTACATACTGATATTATTTTTATTGATATTTTATCCATTCTTATGATTTCACTGGCACTGGGTATTCAATTCACAAAAACAGATCAGTGACTCTTCTGTAATATACAGTCTTAGGGAACTGATTGGGGGCAAAGAGGGATAAATAGACTTTCCCAGGGTTATGGCTTCTTCCTATTAGATTTTTAGATACAAGTGGCATGAAGATAAAGTCTTTCTTGTGCTTTATTTTTTTAACCCTGTAATATGGCATGGTGCCTTAAACTCATTTTTCTCTTAATAAATCTTCATGATTTCTAAGTCAGGGTACTTGTTTATAATTATTTACTGTAATTCAAATATTGCAACACAAAAATAAAATCCCTGCTCTTTTATGCTGTATTTTGAGTTTCTCTTTTGAAAGGATGGTGTCTCATTGTTCTAGTGATTCTGGTCTGTTCTTTGATCTAGATTAACCTTGACATACCCAGGTATAGAACCAAAAGACTAGGGCTTCAGCCTAATGGGAGACAGAATTTAACATGAAATCATTAAAGGACCCCATGTACTCTCTTGTCGAAAGTCATAGAAAAAATTAAACCTTGATAGAAAAAATGTGTTAGTGTCCATTGGAGTTCTTTATCTCTCCAGGTCTCCTTTGTGCTTTCCATCTCCTAGTAGTCTCAGCATGTCTCCTAAGGGAAGGAAGCAAGAGGCCTGGCTAGGTGTCTTGCATTTGCAACAAAGGGTTTCCACCTTTGCAGGGAGTCTATCACTTCCTGTCGCCACATCATTACCAGACTCCTTAAATGAGGAGAAGACCTAAAGTTCCTCTGAATGGGCCCTGCTGCTGTTCCTCTCCTGCTGGGCTCAGTGTGTCACATGAGGGAAGAAGGCAAGGAACCAGGCAGGGTGTCTTCTATTTGCCACGAGCAAAGACTTCCATGTGTGCCAGCACAAGGCAACTTCCACCTCCTGCTGCCAGCCCAGTCTCTTAATGTGGATGTAGAAAACCTCCAATGTAAAAAAGAGCAACCTTCCTTTTAACATCAAGCTGTTTTATACCCTGTTATTTTTCTGCCTAATTTCCTCCCTTTCAAAAAGAAGGAGTTGTGAAGCTGAGACTCCCATCTCATTTTGCATTTGACACTAGTCCTATCTCCAAATTTCTTCTTGAAGAGGAGTGTTGCTCTCAACTCCAAGCTGAACTTGGTCATTTCTTTTAAATCTCAGGTTTTTTGTTTTTGTTTTTTACTTAGATTGCATCTCAGTAACTCTTATAGGTTATCATCCCAATAACATTCATTCTCCACCACATCCTTGACTCCTTATTGTTATATATATATGTAAAATTTTAAGATCTTCCCTGCCCCTAGGTTAAGTGCACCTGGAGCCTGTGGTGGGAAGCTTGTTTTTCAAGTGATGCTTTGTGATTGGGCAGTGGGTCAAGAGGGTTGTTACATTCTCTGACCCAGGAGGAGACTATATAATCCCTAATGTGAGGCTTTGTTTTGGGGTTCACTTTGAAAAGTGTTGTGTGATTTGACCAGATGAGACTCTGGGTAGCTGTCAAGACCTTGGCTTTGAAAACTCAGATGTTGATGCTTCCCTCTCTGGTAACTGTGATTTGGTATGGATGTAATGGTTGGACAGTTTGGAAACCTGTCTGCTTGAAATGTTTCTGTCTGTATAATCTGAAGTTTGGGGTGCTGACCTTTTCCCCCTGAACTAGGTAAATGATATATGTTTGATTGATTAAAGCAAGATTGTTAACCCATTTTGAGTTGCTTTCCTTTAGAAAAGCAGATCTAAGATCCTGTGTTGGCAGACACCATGGGGTGCTTGCTGCTACACTTATTCCCACCCTCCTCAACTATCCCATTCTAAAATTTCAACTAAACACCACCCAGACCTTCCACAGGAAGCAGGAGAGTAGAGGGAGAAATCAGGAATACTTGACTTGGGGACATATTGTTCTGTGGAATTAAAACCAGGCAGAGGATCAGATGCAGAGTGGTGTGGTAAAAAGCCCATTTTCTGCCCTATATGAAGGAAGATATTGGTAGAAATTACAAACTCCACCCTCCAGATCTCCAATAAAAGGGGAGAGAAGGAGAAAAGACTGAAGCAGTTGATATTAGTCCAGACTTGAGTTAGCCGCAGAGGTGGGCAACCTCTCCATGGAGTTAAACAATAAACAAACAGGGCAGCAAATTTAGAGTAGAATAGAATGCCTATTCCATAGGCAAATTCCTTTCATCCTAAATCTTTTCTTTTCCCACTCTTCCATCTACTAGTTATTGCTGAAACCATGTTCCTCCCAAATGACAAAAACTCCCTAGTCACTCTTTCTAGCAAAGACAGTTATTGCTTTACATAAAATTGAAATGTGGAAATTCAACTTTAGGTAAAGAAATTCACATTATCAAAAAAATGTTTGTGTTAACTTTACACATCCTTTTTCCCCATATTGGTCTTATGTTCATTCTCTCTTTCTTTTTCCTCCTTAGCTAGGTGTTCCATGACCTCCCAATCCTGATAGCTGTTATGTACAAACCCTCAGGTCACTATTTGTCTTTCCTCAACATGTATGTACAGAGCTCATCTTCATTCTCTTTTCTCTAACTCCTGCCCTCATATTATGAGACCTCAACATAAACACACACAAACACATACAACACATATATACATACATAGAATATATATACACATACATATGTGTATACAAAGACATAGAGAGCAAAAGAGACTCTCCCTTAAACATCCTAGCCACTCAGGTCCTCAATCTACTCACTTGATGTCAACTATTCCTCATTGCCATCTCAGTTATACACAAAGCTGAGCAAATCCTGAAAATTGTCATCACCCACAAACAAACAAACAAGTTGTCCTGACTTTTGCCTTGCCACTAGAAGAATGAGGATGATGACTGTGCATCCCCCTCCTATATCACTGCTCCATTACAGTCTCCTCTTCTCGATCCTCAACCACATCAATACCTCTTACCACAACTGTCCCTTGGATTTTGTCCTGGTACCTCCTGTCTCGATGCTATCTCTCTTGTTGATCTCATCCTCACCTGGGATTTTATTACTGTCTTTATACTGATGATTCACAAATCTACCAATCATATCCCAGCCTCTCTGCTGACCTCTGATCTTGCTCCTTAACTCCTCACTCCCTCACCCTTCACATCTAATTTATTGCCAAGGTCTATTGATTTCACCTTTGTAACATTTCTTTAATATACCCCCTTCTATTTCTTTAATATACCCCCTTCTTTCCTTTGACATTGCCACTCCTCTGCTGCAGACTCTTATCACATCAAAGCTGGATTATTGCAATAGTCTGCTGGTAAATATGCCTGATTCAATGCTCTCTGTACTCCAATTCATACTCCATTAAGCCAAATAAGTGATTTTCCTAAAGCATTAGGCCTAACCATGTTGCCCACGTACTCAATAAAATTCAGAGGCTCCCTATTACCTTCAGGACCAAATTTTAAAAATCTTATTAGGCATGCAAAACTTATGGTAACCTAGTACAATTCTGCCTTCCCAGACGTGTTACACCTTACCCTCCACCATGTGACTTGTTGATGTAATGAAACTAACTTATTTGTTATTCCACAAAGAAGACACTCCATCTCTTGGTTATGGGCACTTTTTCTGACTGTCCTTTTGTAAAGTTAATGTGATAACAAGATCTTCCCCTCCCATTTATAGGCCTCATGTGGAGCCTATTGGGGGAGGGACTTGCCTAAGGAGGAGTTTGCTTAAGGGGAGGTTTGCTTGTAGGAAGGCTTACACACCTTTTGTTTCTGAGTTGATCAGGCTTGGGGAAGTGTTTTGGCTCTGAGTTGGTATTTTGCTTTGGGGGTTCACTTATGAAAAGGACCATTTGATTTCCTGGTTGAGCTCTGAGTAACTGTATGTTCAGACCACTTCTTACTGCTTGAATGTCTGTGCTCCCTCCAGTACATACAGTGATGTATGTAAAGTGTATAGCAATACTGCTATGTTCAGACACCTGGATCCCTGTCTGTAGGTCTTTGTGCTAATTTTTCTGCTTGTATTTTCTATACTGACTTCTTTATCTGTAATTAAAGTAGGATTGTTAACCCCTTTAAAGCTGTCTTTCCTTTATAAAGCAGATCAAATGAACCTGTGCTAGCAGGCCATCCTGGGTGTGCTAGGGTCCTTGCTATTATACCCTCATGACCATTATCCTCTCCCTCTCATTTCTACAGACTGTCTTCCCAGGCTTTCTCTAAGTCCCAAATGAAATCCCACCTTCTACAGGAAATGTTTCCCAATCCCCTTTAACTATAGTGCCTTCTCTCTGTTAATTACTTCCTATTTATCTTGTATATAACTTGTTTGTACATCTTTGCATGTTATCTCTCCTATTACAAAGTGAGCATCTTGAGATCTGTGCTTATGTAATAATTGATTAATAAATGTTTATTCATTGGTTGATCAATGTAATATATTCCATAAATATCCTAGGTGTAACCCCCAATGTGGGAAGGGAGTGAAAAGAACACACCAAAAAGAGTCTATGAGAAAATAACCTCAAGCAGAAAAAGAAAGTAATTTACCATTAAGAAACCTGGTGAAATAAAATATAGTCTAAATATTTTATAATTATCTAAAGCATAAATGATAGCTATTATAGTGTTATTTAAGGAGTTCACACAATATAAAACCTCACCTAGAGAAGACAAGTCAGGCATTACTAGCTAACTAGATTATTCAAAGTAGAACTTTCTGTTGTTTAGAGTTAAAAAAAACATATTTGTTTTAATCAACCAATATCTGTCTTCTTATTCTCCCACCCCCAAACATGCATGTGTACACACACCTACACACACACACAACCTCAATAAAAATATGAATAATTCATCAAAACAAATGTCCACTTTGGCCACGTCCAAAAGTTAATTTGTATCCTTCTGCATTCTAAGTTCTCTTTTCAATCAGGAGATTGAAATATAGAAGATTTCATAAATAAGAATAATGTTTCATCATGAATCCTATGGAATCTTGGTTGGTCATTATTCTGATATGAATTATTCAGAAAATCCAAGGAAGACTTACATAAAGCAATATAGAAAACTAATATACACAATAACAACATAAATTAAAATACTATTCAAATGAAGCTAAATTATGTTATTCTAAATGCTGTCTTGTCAAAAGAGATGAGGAATTCTCTCTTGCTGCTTTCATTGGATTTATGAGAGGGACTTTTGGTAGAGGATGTCACATAAATTGTCAGATTAAGCTAACTCTATGTGCTGGTAATATTGAATGAGTTTTCTTTGATATAAGGAATGTACAGGTGTTTGCAGTGTTGAAAATTTGGAGATGGAGGTGAGATAAAAATTTTTAAATTCTATAAAATTTTATACATATTTATTTATATATGCACATGTATGCATATATACATATTTACACATATATGCATGTGTGTCTACGTGTGTGTGTTTTCAGAGAGAGATATTATTTTTGCAGCTGTTTGCCTTTCATTTTTGAAAAGGATCAAAGACATCACAGGGTGTTAATTGGTTTTAAGTGAAGGAGAGATGCACACTCATCATCCTCATTCTTCTAGTGGCAAGGCAAAAGTCAGGACAACTGGTGTTGGTCCAGGAGATCATAAATGACCTTGGGGTCTTAGATGTCTGACCATGCTCTGTGTTCCATAGTACCTGCTTTCTTTGTTCTTCTCTGCTGTTTCCACCACAGGAAGACCTCAGATTCTTTGGGCAGATATACCTTTACTAAATGATGGGTTTCCAGCCTTCTTACATTCTTATTACTTATTACCCTGAACCCTGCTTAGCTTGTCAAAAGAGATAGTTTTCTAAGGTATGATCACTGCACATGCTATAATTTTTTGTAGAGATAGGCAAGAGTAAAAAGCCAGGAAAACATGAAAGGTGGATGAGTAGCCTGGAAAACGAATTGGCAAATCCTCACACCAGAGGTGCTAGTCTTCGTGTGTGTGTGTGTGTGTGTGTGTGTGTGTGTGTGTGTGTGTGTGTG
>NW_027187391.1:52442499-52502294 GCF_028583685.1 Petaurus breviceps papuanus
GTGTGTGTGTGTGTGTGTGTGTGTGTGTGTGTGTGTGTGTGTGTGTGGGTGGGTGGGTGTAGCAAGTTCTTCACTCACCAGCTAACTCGGCAGGCCCGTTTTCTGCTAAGAAGGAGTGAGAGACTACACTGAAAATAGTGATGAGGAGATGATGTCCAAGAAAAGTCTCTGGCTTTATACCTTGAGCAAAACTTTTTCTTGAGATCTAAAATTGTGTAATACAAACCTTGAATCATAGACAAAAGACGTGCATCCTCCAATTTACTATTTATAATACAATTTTGCTTGAAAATAATTAATAATTGATCATCTTCATGCATTATATAGGATGACAGATTCAGGGCTGGAAGAGACCACAAATACCACTAAATACAACCACCTCATTTTATTTCATTTATTTATTTTTGCAAGGAAGTTGGCATTAAGTGACTTGTCCAGGGTCATACAGCAAGTAAATGTCAAGTGACTGAAGCCATATTTAAGTTCATCTCTTCCTGATTCCAAGGCTCTACCCACTGCAACAGCTGTTTGTTCCTCTTCATTTCAAAAATGAGGAAACTGACATGTGAATATCTTGTCGAGGATCATAAGAATCTGAGAATCTAATAGGCATTTCAGATAAATTTTAAATCCATATTTCTGAAGATATCAATTTATCAATCAACAACTATTTATTATCAAAGGAGATAATATTAATATCTACTATGAGATATTTATGCCTATTATATGCCATGCACTGGGTTTAGCACAGAGCCTATCACATAATAGATGATTAATAACTGTGTTTTCCCTTTCCCTTTAATGACTGCTCTCTGCACTGTGCTGTATGCTGTGTACACAAAGAGAAAAATAAAACATTGACTACCCTCATGGAGACATGTACATGTATGTATGTAAGTCTGTATGCATGTTTAATAGACAAAAATACAAGATAAAAGCTGGACAGTAGCTTAAATAATAGAACTCTAGATGTTTTGGGATCAGAAAAAGATTCATGTAAAAAATGGTTCTTGAGTTGAACTTTAAAGAAAGTGAGGGATTTTTTTGAGCTAGAGGAGGGAACAACTTCTAGGCATGAAGTATAGTCAATGAAGGCGAAGATACAGAGATGGGAAATAGAGTTTCATGTGGAAGGAACAAAGGGAAATCCAGTTTCACTTGTTAGAAGTAATGTGTGTAAATCCAAAATAGGAATTTATATTTATAATAGAAACAATAGGGAGACATTGAATTTCATTGTCCTTGACATGAACTTCATTGTACCAGGGAGTGACATGGTCAGATCTGTGCTTCAGGAAAATAATTCGGAGAATTCTATTGGAGGAAGAAAAGACTTAAAGAGGAAGGGACTTAAGTCATACATACATATACATTAGCACATGTATGTGTGTGTGCGTCTGTGTGTGTGTGTCTGTAAAGAGAGAAAGTTTTCCAATTTCATTCTTTTTTTTATTTTAATTTATTTTTAGTTTTCAACATTCATTTCCACAATATTTTGAGTTACAATTTTCTCTCCCCTTCTTTCCCCTACCCCACCCCAAAATAGCAAGTCTACTGAATACCCCTTTCCCCGATCTGTTTTTTTGTATATCCTCTCCCCTCATCCCCTTTCTAGTAGGGCAAGATGGGTTTTTATACCCTCGTACCTGTATATCTTATTTCCCAGTTGCATATAAAAAACCACAAACATATTTTTAAACATTTGTTTTTAAACTTTGAGTTCCAGATTTTTTTCCCTTCTTCACTCCTCACCCACCACCACTGGGAAGATAAGCAATTCAATAAAGATCATACATGTATATTTACCCACATCATTTCCATAGTAGTTATATTGTGAAAGACTAACTATATTTCCTTCCATCCTATCTCATCCCCTGCTTAAATTCTTTTCTCCTTTGACCCTATCCCTTTCCAAAAATGTTTGCTTCTAATTGTCCTCTCCCCCAATCTGCCCTCCCTTCTATCTTCCTCCCTCTTATCCCCTACCCCTCTATTTTCCTGTTGGTAAGATACCCTATTGACTGTGTATGTATTCCCTCTTTAGGCCAAATTCAATGAGAATCAGGTTGTCCCATTCTCTGTTACCTTCCTGCTCTTCCCCTCCATTGTAACAGTTTTCTCTTGCCTCTTTTATATGAGATAATTAGCCATCTCCCTTTCTTCTTCTCCCAATAAATTCCTCTCTCGCGTCTTAATTTTATTTTTCAGATATCATTTCTTCATATTCAACTCATTCTGTGCCCTCTGTCTATATATACATCAACATACAAATACCCATAATCACATATATATGTGTATATACATACATTTTCCTATACATACATATACGTATGTACACACACATATATGTATATACACACACACACATATATTCCCTTCAACTATCTTCATACTGAGAAAAGTCTTATGAGTTACAGTTATCATTTTTCCATGTAGGAATATAAATAGTTCAACATTAATAGTTCTGTATGATTTCTTTTTCCTCTTTACTGTCTCATGCTTCTCTTGCTTCTTGTATTTGAAAGTCAAATATTCTGTTCAGCTCTGGCTTTTTTCATTAAGAATGCTTGAAAGTCCTCTATTTAACTGAATGACCATATTTTCCCCCGAAACATTATACTCAGTTTTGCTGGGTAGGTGATTCTTGGTTTTAATCCCATCTCCTTTGACCTCCAGAATATCATCTTCCAAACCCTTTAATCCCTTAATGTAGAAACTGCTAGGTCTTGTGTTAACCTGATTGTGCTTCCATAATGCTCAAATTGTTTCTTCCTGACTGCTAGCAACATTTTCTCCTTCACCTGGGAACTCAGGAATTTGGCTATAATGTTCCTAGGTGGGGTTTTTTTGGGGATCTTTTTCAAGAGACAATCAGTGAATTCTTTCAATGTCTATTCCGCCCTCTGGTTCTAGAATATCATGGCAATTTTGCTTGATAATTTCTTGAAAGGTGGAGTCTAGGCTCTTTTTTTGATAATGGCTTTCAGGTATGCCAATAATTTTTAAATTATCTCTCCTGGATCTATTTTCCAGTTCACTGTTTTTTTTTTTCCAATGAGACATTTGATGAACATTGTCTTCTTTTTTTCATTTCTTTGGATCTGTTTTACAGTATCTTGATTTCTCATGAAGTCATTAGTTTCCAATTGCTCCAATCTAATTTTGAAGGAGTTATTCTCTTCAGTGACTTTTGAAATTCCTTTTCCATCTGGCAAATTGGTTTTTTTAAAGCATTCTTTTCCTCATTTGCTTTTTGGGCCTCTTTTTCCATTTGAGTTAGTGTATTTTTAAGGTCTTATTTTCTTCAGTGTATTTTCGGGTCTCCTTTAGCAGGCTGTTAGCTTGCTTTTAATGATTTTCTTGCATCATATTCATTTCTCTTGCCAATTTTTCCTCCACTTCTCTTACTAGATTTTCAAAATTCTTCTTTAGCTCCTCCATGACCTACAACCAATTCACATTTTTCTTGGAGGCTTTTGATGTAGGGGTTCTGACTTTATTGTCTTCCTTCCACTCCATGCCTTGATCCTTTTTATCCCCCCCAAAGGATTCTATCATTTGTTTGTGCTTCCTCTTCTTGCTCATATTGGCAGCCAATTACTTGACTTTTGAGCTCTTTGCTATGGTAGAACTCTGCTTCCAGAATGGAGAGAGCTATGTCCCAAATAGCTTTTTCACAGCTGCCAGAGTTATTAAATGGGCACCCTCTCTACAGTCCCCACATGCTGTGGCTCACTGGCCAAACACCCCAGGACCACCACCCAAGTCTGCTATCCAGATCCAAGCAGGTCAAAGCAAGAGTGATTTCCCTCTGAATGGTCACTTGGTCCCACTACCATCTGCAGGCCAGGAGCTCTGGAAGCAGCCATGTGGCAGCAACTGCAGCCACTGTACCTCCCCCACTTCTCACTCAGGGGGTAGCAGTGGGACCATACACTTCTATCCTCCCTGCACCAACCAAGTTCAACGCTGACCTTTTACTTTTTTTTTGGCATTTATGGATTGAGAAGTCTGGAAATTGCTGTAGCTCCTGGTGATTTACTCTTGTGAAGTCTGCTCTAGCCATAGCTGTCGGGGCCTCCCTATTGCTAAAACCAAGGCTCAGATGGCTCTGCTCCTTACACCTTGTGATGGACCCTTCTTGCCAGCCTGTTGGGCTTCCTTAAGTGGGAGATTTGTTCTCTCTGTCACTTTGTAGATTCTGTGGTTAAAAGTTTTATTTAGAGTCCTTTTTTTACATGTATAGGAGGAGGTGGAAGCCAGAGCTGTGCTAGAAACAGAAGTCTTGTTTCCACTCCTCCATCTTGGCTCCACCCCAAGAGAGAAATTTTTATTTATTCTCTACAATAATTGACAGATTTCCCATAACCAGAATTTTGAGGTCATTGGAGTCAGGGTGAGTCTTAAAGTTTCCATGAGAATATATGAATATGTCTCAATTCTAGCTGTCTTCTAGAGATTTTCATTTTGACAGCAGGGTAATAAAACATGGATCATGAAACAGATTTTATTAAAATGAATGTTAAAAAGGTAATTGTATGGATCTCAAAATAGAGCAGTTATATATACATTTGTGTGTGCATATATAAAAGTCTATAGATAGATAGAAAGATAGGAGATAGATAGATAGATAGATAGATAGATAGATAGATAGATAGATAGATAGATAGATGGATGGATAGATAGATAGATGGATATATAGATATACATACGTAGGTGAAATCCCATTTGTGTGAGTGGAACTGAGGAACTATTTGAGGAATGGTGTCAATTTTTCTGTGTCTTGCTTCTAGAAGCCTGAGTTGATACTTTTCTCTAGTGTACATGTGCCTAATCTACAGCTCATCTTTTGTCTTTCAGTTCCACAACCCCATGATACTCTTAGGGCACTATCCAATAATAGTTCTCATAGATCCAGATTAATTTAAGAACTTTTACTCTGCTTTTAACATGCTTATGTTATCCAGTTGATTCCGTGTTTCTATAATCTATAACCTGAAAGTCCTTTGACTCTTTATTTTCAAACTACCCCTGCTCAAAAATTGTTATGTACATGAATCTTTGTGTTGTCCTTATCTTTGACACACGGGAATCCCTTGACACAAGGGAATTGACACATCAGTCTCCTGAGAATAGCTCAGATGCTTTCAATATGAAATCTCTTGGCACATGTTCGTTACAATTCTAGCCTCAAAAATTTTATAGCCTATGAATCCATGTTTTAACCAATTTGCAACTTATTCAAAGGGATTTTTTAAAAGCTTATCTGTAGATTATGCTTATTGGCAAACTTTTCCAACAAATCACTACTAGAAATGCATTATATATGTAAACTTTACCTGTGAAAGCTTGTGTGTGTGTGTGTATGTGTGTGTGCATCAATAGGGAATGACTTAAGGGATAGATGACCTAGTCCATACTTCCCTTCCTCTGTTTGTCCTCTGATGTGTTTATGATTTTTTTTTAATTTCTAAATTCTAACCAGCAACATCTACACATCTTAATGCACTTTTCTCCTCTGCTCATTGTGTATCCAATGTTTGTCTCTAATTTTCTTGTTTATACTAGGATCCTAACACATCCATGGAATACAAAAAGGAAACTATTAGAGGCATAATTAGCATGAAAGGGCTCAAACTACATATAGGAGTTGAATGGTATAATATTGCAGGATCTTATTTAGACAACATGGTATAAAAGGTTACTTTTTGCCAAGTTTAGTATTGCAGCAGGAAAAAAATAGGTCACCCACTAAATACTTCCTTTAACAACTATCTAGGTAGTCTTAAAATCTAATGCAATCTAATAGAGTGGTTTATAAATTTGGAATAAAAAGTTGTTAAATATTTGCCAAGTACATACATTCACACATGCATGCATGTGTACATATATGTATATGCATGGACATATATACACACACTCATATGTGTGTGCTTCAGCATCAACAGAAACATTTCAAAGCCTCAAGACATAAAGAGGAATGATTCTCATAAAGAAATGAAGAGACTATTGTTTTTCATTCATATATTCAAAAGCATATATTAAGTAACTGTTATGTGTTAGATATTATCAAAGGCACTAGACAGAAATGAGACAGTCCTTGCCCTTAAGGAGCATTTACTCAATTTTTTTTTCAATTTTCAAGAAACATTTCTGCTTTACTATTTGATTTGAACATATATAGCAATATATCCTTTTCTGGAGCCTTCTTTGACGAATTATGATTTCCATTTAGCAAATTAATTTATGGTAAATGATTTAATAACATTCAATCTCATCACTCCAAAAACATTTTTTGACTTTCAGGATCATTATCATAGTTACAAATAACACCAATATTTAATGAAAGACTAATGAATAAGAGATGCAACTGTATTCATTGCTTTTCATGAATATACACTCAAAACAGAGGAAAAATTCTGACATAATGTGAGGGACAACTGGTGGCAAATGGGAATCAGTCTTCGGATGTTTCATGAAGATGGTGTATTTTTACTCAAGCACTCAATGTTTAAAAAAAACACATTTATTAAAGTGCCTAATGTTTGCAAGAAATCATTCAAATAACTTAAGAGCATATGAACATCAGCGATGAGCAATTCTTGTCCTTAAGTAGTTTATAATCTATAAGAAGATATAAGACATTTGGGCAAATAACAATTTAAATTAAAAGTAAAAGTACCAAGTCTGAAGTGAATTAAACAGATGAACAGAATTCTTCCACATTTAGGGTAGTGGTAAAGCTCAGCAAAGAAATAATGATGTGAGTAAGGAACCTGAAGGAGGTCTGATTTTGATAGTGTGGGAGAAGGACAGAGGGTGCTGGCAAATATTTTAAAAAACAGCTCTCAGAGGAAAAAAAATCTATACATTTTAAAGTTTATTTTTCACTATTAACATTTTCTTCATCACTTTCTTAAATCTAGACTATAAACAAAGCAACAATTAAAGCCTTGATCTATGGTATTAGTCAATTTATGTAGTATAAAGGCTCACAATTAAGTTTTAGCAATAGGTTATTATGAGCTGGCTCCACCATACCACTATAAAAGATATTAGATTTAGGAAATGGCAGTCAATCATAAATATTTATTAGGTGCTTACTGTATATGCAGCACTGTGTAAGTGCTGAAGATATGGAAAGAAGCAAAGGAAAATTCTTATCTTCAAGGAATTCACAATCTGATGGGGGAGAACATAAGCAAAAAATATGTAAAAATAAACTATATACCGAAAAAAGAAATACTTAAGAGAGAGAAAGTACTAGCACTAAGAGAAGTTTGAAAACTCTCCCAGTAAAAGATGGAATTTTAGTTGAGATTTCAAGGAAACCAGGGGAAGCAACAGGTTCTTTAAAGGTCTTTAAATGACAAATAGTCAATTTTTTTTTGTTTGATCCTAGAGGTGGCAGAGAATAATTGTAGTTTATTGGGGAAGAGGGTGACATGAACCAAATTGCATTTTAGGAAAATCACTTCAACTGAATGAAGGATGAATTGGAATAGTAGAGACTTGGAGCAGGTTGACCCATCAGTAGGCCACTGCAATAATAGAATGAATTGATAAAGGCCTGTCCTAAAGTGATGGCAATATTAAAGAAGAGAGGAGGACATATTCTAAAGGTTGCACAGATGAAATCAACAACCCTTAGCAACGGATTGCATATAGGGGTGAGTTGTTGTGAGGAGTTGAGAATGATACCTATGTTATGATCCTGAGGGATTGTAAGGATAGTGTTGCCCTATATAATAGATTAGATATGATGGAAGAGGTTTTAAGGGAAAGAAACTGACTTATATATTAGATATGTTGAGTTTAAGATTTTTATTGGACAACCAGATTAATATTATGAAAGGTGATTGGAGGCAAAAAAATTGGGGGTCAGCTGAAGGCTTACAGTATGATAGGTAGATTGAGAATCTTCAGCAAATATATAGTAATTAAATCCAAGGGAACTATTGAAATCACTAGGTGATGTACTGTAGAGGAAGAAGAGAAGAGGGTCCAGGGTAGAATCATTAGTGATACCAGTGGTTAGAGTGTATATTCTGGATGAGGATCTAGCAAAGGAAAATTAGGAGTGGTCGTATAGGTAAGAGGAGAACCAGAAGAGAGCAGTGTAAAAAAAAAACCAAACTATAGAAAACAAAGTATCAAGAAGAGGATGATCAACATTTTTGAAGGATATAAAAAAGTCAAAGAAAAGACATTATTTGGTGATTAATAAATCAATGGTAATTTTAGAGAAAGCATATTTTGTGGAATAGTAAGTTTAGAAGCCAGATTATAAGGAACTGAGCAGAGAGTGGAAGGAGAAAAAAAAGATATTTATTGTACATAGCTATTTCACAGAGGTTAGCCTAAAAAGTGGAAGATACATAAAAAATAATGGGAATGAAAGGATGAAATGGGGATTTTTTGAGCATGAAAGAGACATTGGCATATTTGTAGACAGTAGGGAAGGAACTAATAGACAGAAAGAGAATGGTAATAAGTAATAGACTGGGATAAGAAAGGGATTAATCTGTTGAAGGAGATAGGATGTAGTGGGGTCACTTGCACAGATGAAAGGGGGTAGCCTTATTAAGGAATAAGGCCTCCACTTCACATGAGGCAGAGGTGAAAGAGTAGAAAATGGCAGAAGACATATGAGTGATACAAGATGAGGAAGACAGAAGAGGGAGTAGTAATTTCTATAAAATATAAGGTAAGTTTCTCAGATGAAAGTGTAGGGTGAAGGAGGTCCATGGGATTTTTGAAGATGGATGAAAAATATGGAAGAGTCATTGTTAAACGGGATAATGAGTTGATAAGGGAATCATCATAGGATTGCCTAACAGCAGTGAGGACTCAGCTGAGGCATACAAGAAATTCATAAAGGAATCAATCAGAACAGTTATGCAATTTCCTCTACAATTATTCAGTAGCACAACTGTAAGAGTGGAACATTTAGTTGATCCAAGACTGAAACTTGAATAAACAAAATTGTTAATATGATAAAGGAGTTAGGGATTCAAGAGAGAAGAATGGCATAAAGGTGAATTGGTTCATCAAGACATCAGAATGGTGAAAATTGGAAAGAGTTGTCAATCCAGGAGAAATGTCTTAGGAAAGAAATAATTGGGTAAGAGATTGAAAATCATGGTGTTGATACAAAGAGGCTTTTCTTGTTTGTGTTTTGCTCTTTTGTTTTGTTTTCATAATAGAAGGCAGAGGGAAGACCCCAGTGAACTGAATCGCTGGCAACAGTGTTGACTCCCAGACTTCTTGGTACAAGAAGGAGATCTGTCTGAACTAGGTGAGATGTACCTGCAGTGGAGAGAGCAGCAGCCCACTCTTGGGCTATCAGCCCGCAGACTGAATGTTTAAAAGACACGTATTTAAATTTCTGGGAGTCAAGATGGAAGAGTGAACAGTAAATCACTCTCACCATCCCTTGACCCTGAAAAAAACAGAGAATATTGCCCCCAAGAAAATTCCTGAAATAGTGGAGGAAGCAGAAAGACAGGGTACAACAGTCTTTTAGCTCCAGCTTGGGAGGCTAGGAGGATTAATGAGGAGGCTGCCTCTTGCTGTGACTGAAGGAGACAAGTGCAAGATGAGAGGTGTCCCAGTAGGTCAGCAACAAGCCCAACCTCAGTGGACCAGCAGGAGATACTGAGCAGCAGGGTGGAGGAGTAGGCAAGAGCCAACACCAGGCACATACTACCTCCATCTCAGCACCAAGTAAAATACCATACCACTACAAAACACAACTGCAAGCACCTGTGATAGTAGTGGCAATTAAAGATTCCCCTGTATTGGCTTGGTTTTCAAATTGATTGTGTTAAAACCCAGAGCTTGTTAATCCCACCTGTGGGATGGACTTGTTGATGTGAAAAGAAAGTCCTGAACTGGGAGGAGCTGGTGACATACATTTGGAGAGACAAGGGAGAGGCAGCAGAACCTTTTTGGAAGCAGCACCCACGTGGCAGAGAGAGAGACTAAGAGTATTGCTGGTGGCCGCTTTGAATTGCCCTGGACTTTTGAGACCTGCCCCCTGAGCTGCCAAGGACTGAGGAGACATGGCTGTTTTGCTGGTACTTTGTCTGTCTGTTTTGATGTTCTTTTGCCAGATTTGTCCACTGGTGAAAGACAGTCCTGTTGTTGAAGAAGTCCTGGAACCTGGCTTTTGGTTAAGAAGCCCTGAGACTGTCCTGCAGACAGAGAGTGAATACTGTCCACTGGTGAAGGACAGTGCTGTTGTTGCAGGGGTCTGGGAACCTTTCTGTTGTTTCAGAAGCCCTGAAGAAGGATTTTCTTGTTGTATGTTTACAGAAATCCTAGGAGAGGGTTTTGTTAATGTTTTCAGGGGTTCTAGGACTGTTCTACAGACAGAGGATGAATTAATGAAGAGACTGGCAATTTATCACAGGATCAATTTAATATGAAGGGATGATACTTTAAAGGCGAAATTGAGAGGTGAGAGAGGAATATAATGTGCGGAGATGGGGAGAGACAGAATGGGGTAAACTATCTTATACAGAAGAGGCAAGGGAAAATGGTTACAATGAAGAGGAAGAACAGTAAGGCAAAAGGGAATGAGTAGACCTTATTCTCATTGAATTTGGCTAAGGGAGGGAATGACATACACACTAAATAGGGTTTCTCACTCTACAGGAGAGTAGGAGGGAAAGGGGGGATGATGGAAGGGAGGGCATGCTGGGGAGGGAGGGATGTTGGAAGCACCCACTTTTGAAAAGGGACAGGATCAAAATAGAGAATAGAACAAGTGGGTGGGTGGGATAGGAGAGAGGGAAATATAGTCAGTCTTTTACAATGTATCTTCTATGGAAATGTTTTGCATAGCTACACATGTACAAACTGTACTGAATTGCTCATCTTCCCTGTAAGTGTGGGTGACAAAGGAGGAAGCGAATGAATCTGGAATTCAAAGTTTTAAAATGAAATGTTTATGTATATATATATATATATGTATATATATATATATGTATATATATATATACTATTATTTTATATGTGACTGGGAAATAAGATATATAGGCACTGGGGCATAGAGATCCACCATGCCCTACTGGAAAGTTGGAGAGGGTACAGTAGAAGATATAGGAGAGAGCAAATTAGAGGAGGTGATATCCAGTGGGTTCGCCATTTTGGGGTGGTGGGTAGGGGAAAAACGGAGATAATTTATAACTCAAAATCTTGCGGAAATGAATGATGCAAACTAGAACTTGTATATAAAGTTAATGAAGCATTTGATTAAAAAAAAGAAATTTTTGCTCTCTGAAAAAAAAAGGAGTTGTCACTTCTGCTGCCGCTGCTGCTTCTGGTCACCATGTTGGCTCCAGCTCAGCTCTGGCTTCCTCCTGCCCCACCCCTTCCTGCTATGTCAGCAATTTCAAGGGGCATGGAAGATCTTCAAATCCCATAACCATTATGCTTTGCCAAGAAAATCTTGAATGGGGTCACGAAGTCAGATACCACTGAAAAAACTGTACAAACTATGGTTAGCAGAGAGTGTTTAGTAAGAGAGGTACAGTAGAAGAAGGTTACAAAATATGATTTTGTACCTATCATAAATGAATTCATGACTTATATAATCTCAGCCAAGTTACTTAATCTCTCAGAGCTTCAATTTCCTCATCAATGTAATAAAAGAGCTGGGCTATATCCCTTTTATTGTTTTTGGCAGATCTCACTCTAGATTGCCATCACAACCAATCAACCTCATACAGAACAATCCAATTCAATGACACTGCCTGTATGCCCCAAAATGTGCTAAGCACTTGGGACATGCAAAGGTATACATTCATAAGTACATGAACACATCAATATCCTCAAGGAATTTACATTCTACTGGAAAGGGTGTTAGTGTTTGTATATAAACAAATAAGTATGTATTTAATTATTTGAGCAAAGAATAAGTACTGTACATGATGGAAATCAGAAACAGCTTCTCTTAAGAGGTGACATATCTGCAGATTAGAAAGGAATCTAGAGATTTTCATGTATGTTCCAATGATCCTATGTTGACCTAACTGCTTCCCAAACAAAAAAAAAAGTTTAAAATACAAGGTGCTTTGGTTGTCATTGTTGTTGCATTTTAAGTGCCCTGAATTGTAGCATTTTCCAATTGCTGAGATAAATGCTTATACTGAAATTTAAGCAATTTGCTGGGGGGACTAGTTTGAGTTGACTCTAGCACACCCCTGATTCCAACAATGCTCTTTAGAATATATTATCTTTTAAATATTATACACTCTTCACTCCATAGTAAGACTTTTATTTTCACATTTAGATTCTACTGCCATCATTCTTTTTTTAATACTTTTCATAAATGACAGGCTTTAAGATTTTATACATTCCTATAGCATGAATGCAGTGCAGAAATGCATTATAGTAGGAAGCACTATACAATTCTTTACTGCCAAACAAAAAGTGGGCATTTACTTGCATTCCATGTGTGTGACAGCTGAGTGTCCAAAAAGGAATTTACATTTTTGGAGATATATCAATGATGATTCTCAGTGATGTGAAAAATTTCTTATTTGTTGGAAGGTAATACTGTTCAGTGATTTAATTTCCTGACAGAAAACTTCCTTTGTAATGTAATCAACAAAGACTGAAATCTTTGGAGAAGATCTTGAAAATGTGAATTGTAATGATTTTCAGTTTTAAAAAGCAATGATTAGACTCAGAGGCTTTCTATATAATGTAAGCAAAAGAAACAAATCTGTTCCTGAATCACTACTATACATTTGTCTACAATAGATCCAAGTAGAAATTTGATTTGGGGGAAAAATCACAGAACCAAGTTTAGTGTTCAGACCTCACCATTAAGGAAAATCATTACAACAAAAACAAATTAATACTTACTTTTGTGAAATCAAATAGAGTTGCTAATGGAATAGGTGTTTTAAATTAGATGTAATGTACTATCAATTCTGTTTGAGTGGCTATACAACACTGTGCCAGGCCATGCCTAATATATCCTAAAAGTTATTTAATGGAAGTTGTATAGGGCTTTGTTAATGAAAGTATACAGCAAACCGATATTTTGATACAGTTTATTCATATGAGAAAAGAAACCCATTAATTAATTTGCAGTTAAAACTTACTTTAATAACAAATATAATTAGGAGAAAATATTTTACTTCTTGGAATCAAAGAAGCTGATGGTTTTACTTAAATAAGATTGTTTATTTGTTTTTCCTTTCTTTAATGTTTTAAAGAATAAATTGAGCATATAGAGGTAATGAATAAACTACAGATTTGGAATCTAGTTTTTGGTTCAAATCCTCATTCTGTCACTTACCACCTTTGTATGGGTCCCATGCCAAAAGGAAGTCTTATCTTTATCAGGTAAATAACTGTCAGCATTCAAATACAGAACAAATGTATTTGATGGCAAATAACTAATACTAGCTGAGGAATTTTGCACAAGCTAGATATTTTAATTAATAAAAAATGTTACTCAATGGTTAATGAATTTATGGGGAGAATTAGTGAGAAAAAGTTGAATAAAATATTATTTTGTCTATTCCTAATGCTGTATTTTATTCTTATGTTTATTCATTAAAAATTAGTCAAAGGATCAAAAGCTATTAATGGTCTGGGGCTTCCTGAAGCCTTAAGAATGCTTGTTCTCGGGGGCGGAGCCAAGACGGCAGAGTAGAAGCACGACCCTCCCGTGGCTCCGGCTTCCACCCTCCCCAATCCATGTAAAAAGGGGACTCTAAACAAACTTTGGAGCTGCAGAACCCACAAAATGACACAGAGAAGCTAACCTCCTGCTGAGAACAGCCCGGCAGGCCGGCAGGAATCGGCCAGCGCAACGCTCTGGGAGTCCAGCCCAGCCCCACTCCGAGGCTTTAGCCCCAGGGCGGGCCTGACCAGCCGCCAGCCAGAGGGACTCCAGATCAGCAGCAGCTGTGGCCGTTTCCAGATTTATCAATACATAGATGCAAAGGACAAGTTCTAATAAGGAATAATAGCGGGCGACGGTGCGGTGGCCTGCGCGGGAAGATGCAGCGGGCGCAGGCCGGGAAGGCTCAGTGGCCTGTGCAGGAAGGCTTGGCGGATGCAGGCCTGGAAGGGGTCTGATCAACTCAGAGGGCAAGTCTTCCCACCAACCACAAGGTCCACTACCAGGCCTATCACCAAAGGGCTGGGACTGGAAAGAGCAAGCCCCTTTCAGGACCTCCAAAGACAAGGATGGCAGAGTGAACCCCACTTGCTCCAAACCCCGCCTCTGACCCTGAAAATATAGTAACTCTTGCCCCAGGGCAAAACCCTCTACAGTAAAGGCTTGGGATCCCAGAGGAAGGGCATGGCTAGGACACTGCCTCAAAATGGGTAGAAAGACTACAAAGACAAAGACTCTAGAGTCCTACTATCCTCAGTGGGAAGAACCAACCTCAGAGGGAGACACTCTGGACTCCACACCCACAGCTTAGACTTCAACAGGGAATGGATCCCAAGCACAGAAGGCTCTCCTAGATGAGATCAAAAGGAACTTTGAAAGCAAAATGAGAGAGATAGAAGACAAAATGAATAATTCTCTCAAAACGAAAATAGCAGAATTTGAAAAACATTATAATGAGGAAAACATCTCTCTAAAAAGAAAAGTGTATGATATGGAAAAGGAGCTTCAAAAATTAACCAAGGAAAATGATTTGCTAAAAACCAGAATTAAACAAATGGAAACAAATAACTCTATGAGGAACCAAGAATTAGCCAAGCAAAACAACAAAAATGAAAAATTAGAAAAAGAGGTAAAATACCTCAAAGAAAAAATAACTGACCTGGAAAACAGATCCAGGAGAGATAATCTGAGAATCATAGGCCTACCAGAAAATTATGATGAAAAAATGAGCCTGGACAATATTCTCCAAGAGCTCGTTAAGGAAAACTGCCCTGAGATACTAGAATCTGAGGGGAAAATAGAAATCGACAGAATCCACCGGACACCTGCTGTAAGAGATCCCAAACTGAAAAATCCTCGAAATGTTGTGGACAAACTCCAGAACTACCAGATAAAAGAGAAAATACTTCAAGCAGCCAAAAAGAAACAATTCAAATATCGAGGGTCCACAGTGAGGATTGCACAGGATTTGTCAGCCTCCACACTGAAAGATCTGAGGCAGTGGAATGCTATTTTCAGGAAGGTAAAACAGCTCGGATTACAACCAAGGATCACATACCCAGCGAGACTGAGCATATTCCTCCAGGCAAAGAGAAGGTCATTCAATGATATAACAGAGTTCCAGACCTTCTTGATAAAAAAGCCAGAACTCAATGGAAAATTCCAATTACAAGAAGCAACAGTGACTTAGAAAGGTAAACAAGGAGAACACACATCATTTTAGAGGGAAAGAGGGGAGGGAGAGGAGCTTCGCATGAGATCTGTTCCTGTCATTCTTGATGCGAAGAAAAAATAGCATACCTCATTAAGTATAACAATATCTTACAGGCAGTAGGAGGGGGAAAGGGTTACAAAAGGGGGGGTGGGAGTGATTTGTAGGGAGGGAAATAGTAAGGGGAAAAGGGGAGGAAAAGGGAGGGGGGCTGAAAAGGGAACACTGAGGGAGGCGGTGGTCAAAAGGAAAACTATTAAGGGGGGGAAGGGAGAAGGGAGGGACAATACGAACATTAACAGGGGCAGGAATAGGATGAGGGGAAAGAAACAGATAACAATCATAACTGTAAATGTGAATGGAATGAACTCTCCTATAAAACGGAGATGGATAGCAGAATGGATTAGAAATCATAATCCTACTATATGCTGTTTACAAGAAACACATTTGAAACAGAGGGATACACACAAGGTAAAGGTAAAAGGTTGGAGTAAAATATATCATGCCTCAGCTAAAAAAAGCAGGGGTAGCAATCCTTATCTCAGATAAAGCAAATGCAAAAATTGACCTAATTAAAAGAGATAAGGAAGGAAACTATATCCTGTTAAAAGGCACCATCAAGAATGAAGCAATATCACTACTTAACATATATGCACCAAGTGGTGTAGCATCCAAATTCCTAGAGGTGAAGGTAAAGGAATTAGAGGAAGGAACAGATAGCAAAACTATACTAGTGGGAGACCTTAATCTCCCCCTATCTGAACTTGATAAATCCAACCTCAAAATAAACAAGAAAGAAGTTAAGGAGGTGAACAGGATTTTAGAGAGGATAGGTATGATAGATCTCTGGAGAAAACTGAATGGGGATAAAAAGGAATATACTTTCTTCTCAGCAGTTCATGGCACATATTCAAAAATTGACCATGTTCTAGGGCATAAAAACCTCACAATTCTATGCAGTAAGGCAGAAATATTAAACACTTCATTCTCAGATCATGATGCAATAAAAATTATATGCAATAAAGGGCCAGGGAAAGACAGACTAAAAACTAACTGGAAATTAAACAATTTGATCCTAAAGAATGAGTGGGTCAAACAAGAAATTATAAAAACAATCAGTAATTTCATTCAAGAGAATGATAATAATGAGACAACATACCAAAATCTGTGGAATGCATTAAAGGCAGTTCTTAGGGGAAGTTTTATATCCCTGAGTGCATACGTGATTAAATTAGAGAAAAGGGAGCTCAACGAATTGGGCACGCAATTAAAAAACCTAGAAAAAGAACAAATTCAAAATCCCCAATTAAATACTAAACTAGAAATATTGAAGACTAAAGGAGAGATTAATAGAATCAAAATTAAGAAAACTATTGAACTAATAAATAAAACCAAGAGCTGGTTTTATGAAAAAACCAACAAAATTGATAGACCCTTAGTCAATATGATAAAAAAAAGAAAGAAGAAAACCAAATTATGAGTATCAAAAATGAAACAGTGAATCTACCTCCAATGAAGAGGAAATCAAAACAATAATTAGGAATTATTTTTCCCAATTGTATGCACATAAATTTGACAATCTTGGGGAAATGGATAAATATTTAGAAACATACAAGTTGCCCAGATTAACTGAAGAGGAAGTAAATTACTTAAATAATCCCATCTCAGAAAAAGAAATTGAACAAGCCATCAGTCACCTCCCTAGAAAAAAATCTCCAGGGCCAGATGGATTCACTAGTGAATTCTATCAAACATTTAAAGAACAATTAATTCAATACTCTACAAATTATTTGGGAAAATTAGTGAAGAAGGAGTCCTACCAAATTCTTTTTATGACACAAATATGGTACTGATACCTAAATCAGGAAGAGATAAAACAAAGAAAGAAAATTATAGACCAATCTCCCTCATGAATATAGATGCAAAAATTCTAAATAAAATACTAGCCAAAAGACTACAGCAACTTATCTCAAGAATAATACACTTTGATCAGGTAGGATTTATTCCAGGAATGCAAGGATGGTTTAATATTAGGAAAACCATCAGTATAATTGAGCATATCAACAATAAAACTAGCAGAAACCACATGATCATCTCAATAGATGCAGAAAAGGCTTTTGACAAAATACAACATCCATTCCTATTAAAAACATTAGAAAATATAGGAATAAATGAAACCTTCCTTAAAATAATAGGTAGCATCTATTTAAAGCCATCAGCAAGTATTATATGAAATGGGGAGAAGCTGGAAGCATTTCCCATAAGATCAGGGATGAAACAAGGGTTTCCACTATCACCCCTCTTATTCAATCTGGTACTAGAAATTTTAGCAGTAGTGATTAGAGAAGAAAAATAAATCAAAGGAATCAAGTTAGGCAAAGAAGAGACCAAGCTATCACTCTCCACAGATGATATGATGATATACTTAGAGAATCCTAGAGAATCAAGTAAAAAACTGCTTGAGACAATAAATAAATTTGGCAAAGTTTCAGGATATAAAATAAACCCACATAAATCCTCGGCATTCCTATATATTTCCAATGAAACTCAACAGCAAGAAGTAGAAAGAGAAATCCCATTTAAAGTTACTGTAGACATTATAAAATATTTGGGAATCTACCTGCCAAAACAAACCCAGGACCTGTATGATCATAACTACAAAACACTTTTCACACAAATAAAGTCAGATCTAACTAATTGGAAAAATATCAATTGCTCATGGCTGGGTCGAGCTAATATAATAAAAATGACAATTTTACCTAAATTAAATTATATATTTAGTGCCATACCAATTAATTTACCAAAAAACTACTTTATAGAGTTAGAAAAAATAGTAACAAAATTCATCTGGAATGATAAACGGTCCAGAATATCAAGGGAATTAATGAAAAAAAAATGCTAGGGAAGGCGGACTAGCTTTACCAGATTTCATTCTGTACTATAAAGCAGCAGTCATCAAAACTACTTGGTATTGGCTGAGGAATAGAGGAGTGGATCAATGGAATAGATTAGGCACATGAGATTCAGAAGTCAACGACTACAGTAATGTATTGTTTCATAAACCCCCAGACCCTGGTTTTTGGGATAAGAACTCACTATTTGACAAAAACTGCTGGGAAAACTGGAATATAGTATGGCAGAAACTGGACATAGACCATTATCTAACACCATATACCAAAATCAAGTCTACATGGGTTCATGATCTAGGTATAAAGGTTGATACTGTAAGCAGTCTGCTAAAACAAGGAATAGTTTACCTATCAGACTTGTGGAGAGGGAATGACTTTATGACGAAACAGGAATTAGAGAACATTATAAAATGTAAAATGGATAATTTTGACTACATGAAATTGAAAAGTTTCTGTACAAATAAAGCCAATGTAACCAAGATTAGGAGGGAGGTGGGAAATTGGGAAAGAATCTTTACAACCTATGTCTCTGACAAAGGTCTCATCTCTAAAATATACAGAGAACTGAGTCAAATTTATAAGAATACAAGTCATTCCCCAATTGGTAAATGGTCAAAGGATATGAACAGGCAGTTTTCAGAGAAAGAAATTAAAGCTATCTATAAGCACATGAAGAAATGCTCTAATTCACTATTGATTAGAGAAATGCAAATCAAAACAACTCTGAGGTACCACATCTCACCAGTCAGATTGGCTAAGATGACAAAACAGGAAAATGACAAATGCTGGAGAGGATGTGGGCAAACTGGAACACTAATGCATTGTTGGTGGAGTTGTGAATTGATCCAGCCTTTCTGCAAAGCAATCTGGAACTATGCCCAAAGGGCTATAAATACTTACATACCCTTTGATCCAGCAATACCACTCCTAGGGTTATATCCCAAAGAGATAATAGAAATGGGAGAAAGACCCATATGAACAAAAATGTTTATAGCAGCTCTTTTTGTTGTGGCAAAGAATTGGAAATTAAGGGGGTGTCCATCAATCGGGGAATGGCTGAACATGTTGTGGTATATGCATGTTATGGAATATTATTGCGCTATAAGAAACGGGGAGCAATTGGTCTTCATATTTACCTGGAGAGGCTTAAAAGAACTGATGCTGAGTGAGAAGAGTAGAACTAGGAGGAATTTGTACACAATTACAGACACAATGTATGTGTGATGACCATCTTTGATAGACTGGACTCTTCTCAACAATGCAGGGATATAAGTCAATCCCAAAAGACGCATGATGGAGAGAAAAACGTGCATCCAGAGAAGAACTAGAAAGAACTAAATTTATATCCAGGTGGAAGCAAAATACCTGATCTTTTTCGTTCTCTTATTTGGTTTTATGTCCTCTTTACCATTTTTCATTCCAGCTGGTACAATCCATCCTTATAACCTGATCATTGTATAATGTGAAAGTATTTACAGATCCTATACTTGATTATAAGATGCCATGGCGGGGGGAGGGGAAGGAGGGGGACAAAATGTGAAATTCAAGGAATTGTGGAATTGAATCCTGTAAACTAAAAGGAAACAAACAAATTAATAAATTAAAAATTGAATTAAAAAAAAATAATGCTTGTTCTCACTGTGTACTGAATTCCCATACATTCACACTCTGCCTGGTAGTATTTATTTGTTTTAATATGAAGTATATGAAGTACAAGCTATTCTTGGCACTTTTGAACTTTATGCATCTCAAATAAACATGTAGAAATTCATTTTTATATTAAGATATTTAATAGCTAAATTAATATACTTAAGCTGTCTTTTGCTAATCATAAGAATAAAAAGAATCATAAAACCTGAGACATGGAGATCTAATTCAGTCAATCAATCTACCCCATCTCACCCTACCTTTTTACTGATTAAAAAACTGAAAGTGTAAGATGCCAACTTTCACATAGCTAGTTAGTGTAAGACCCATTTTTTTATTCTGTATTCATTGGTTCTTTTCAACTTAATATAGTGTCATTCATACTAATATTGACACCAAGATAGGGTGACTATTCTCTCCAGTTTTTTTTTTCTTTTTGATTCTAGTTAAACAGAATTCCTTGATTAAGAAAATGGTAACTACCCATCACTATTAATTTCTGATGATTTTATTTTACCTAATAACGATGTTCATCATATATTTGCTTGCATGATGAAATTGTGGATTACTTTCACTTTCAAATCAAAACTCTTAGGCAACTCGTCATTGACCCATACTTTCTCTTCTATTCTCAGAGGATGCTATTCATGACATAATGAAAACTGTGTATTAAACTCTATGCTTCCATTAGAATAGGGGTTCTTAATGCAAGGATTCTGTGAAGAGATTTTAGAAAGTCCACGAACTTGAATGGAACAAAAAAGGGGTCACTTTAATAAATTTCACTTTTCCTTTAAAGCCAAGCACTAGCAGCTTTCCAGAGGATGGGTGCTGTGAACAGCTTGTCAAGGTTCTGATTACATAATATAGTGAACACTCTATTCAATAATTAAACTAAACATTCATAGTAAATCAAGGTACAGCATTCAAAATGTTACAACTTATCTCAGATAATCAAAACACAGCATTCACAACAACTTATTAAAGAAAATGGCCTCATACTTTTCACCACAGTGGTCTCACAGTTTTGAACAAATTATAATCATTTAGTCAATAAATCACTTAGTAACTCAATCATTCAATCAACTCAATCATTCAATCATCCTTAAGTAGGCATTCCTCCTTAAGGGTCACAGAATACAATATTCAAAGTTCTCCACTAATGGGGCACACTAAGTTACAATATCAGTCACTACTCAGCACTCTCTTAAGGGGTAGTGTAAAATAAACAGGCTATCCACCCCTCAGTCACAAATAAGTTACAATCTTCTCAGTCAGTACACAGTATCCAAGTAAAGTCCTTCTTTCAGCTTGACTAGGGGTAGTCTCTCTGATTCCCTGGATGCCCTTCCATGCTCCCAGTTCCTACCCGGGTTCACCAAACTGTTTCCTGGGTTGAAAGGCAGACAGCTCCCAGTTCCTTGTCTAGCTCTCCATGCTGTTCCTGTTCCAAGCTGAAGCTTACAGTGTCCAGTCCACCTTAAATACTTCACAGTCTCTGTTCTTGGGAAGTCAAGACTTAACAAAGCCACAAACAGGTTCATTCAAAGTACCAGTATCACAGTCATGCTTCCTCAGTTTTTAGCAGCTCCTAGGAGAAGCTAGCAGCTCCCCAGCAGAAGCTCTATCTGGTTCCCAGATTTGAAATCATTTTCTCCAGCCAGGGCCTTTCTTCTTCAGCCTCCTCATTAGCAATTGTTTCTGCCTCCAGGAAGCTTATCCCAAGGAGCTCTGACTCTCCCTCTCTGGGCTTTTCCTTATATACAGTATTGCTCCTCCCTTTTCAGCCCCTTTCTGTTATGTCAGCAACAGGAGTTCATACCTTCTGTTTCTTTAACAGAGACTTAATTTTAACTAGGTGCCAAGTACCTCTTAGCTTTCTAATAAAAGGGACCTTTAAATTTCATTACCATTACAGTCCTCTAACTGAAATTTGGCAATTTTTAAATTTTTTTTTAATTTGAAAATGGTTTTATAGACTTCACCACACTCACAAAGGAATACATGCCCTTTCCAAATGACTTAGAACTTCTGTTTTAGTGATAGCTAAACCATCTTCTGCTAACATAAAAAAATCTCTCTAAATATGTCAATATCCCTTTTGAACACTTTCAGACATTTTCTGAACAATTCAGTTTGAACATGAAAGAACTTATTAAAACAATTTTGAAACTATAATCTCTCTCTAACAAAAGATTAGAGCCTATAGTTCTATGACAGAAAGATAGGGTATAATTGTTTCGACACTACAGATATTTAGAATTAGATCTTTCCAGTGAAATGCAATATACCATTTTTGGGTACAGTGTATCAATATACAAAATGGTTGAGTCAGTCTACAGAGAAGTATATGGAAATATGCTATTTACCATTTATTGTTAGCTATCAATATTGTCTACACATCTTATTCGTAAGGATGAGTTATGAAGGCAAAGTTAATGATCACTCTTGACATCTTTAATATCTTATATCACTGATTGATTAAGTTTCTTAACCTTGAAAGTTTCACTAGCCAGACCATTAAAAAAGCATACCAAAATTGAATTGTTGAGGAAAGCAAATTGGACTTTCCCTTCTAAATCCTTGCACCATCCGCCCCCCCCCCCCCAATAATATTGGTACACTTTTAATCCAGTCACAGAAAATTGAGGTATCTGTAACTTTTTGGCATGGTGTTACTTTTCATGTACTGTTAATTCTGTATCTTTGCAAAGCTGATACAAATAGTCCAGGAAGGATGTTAGTTTTGTCAAAATCTGAACATCTCCTGGGAATTTTTTTTTTTTACTTCATGGTACTTATTTCATATTTCATCTTGTAAGCAAATGAGATAAATTACCCACTATTTTCTATGTTATCAAAAATGTCATTTGCTGCTTAAACTTTAGTCCCAGCAACAAATAATATAATTTCAGATTCACACCATTAATTTCTCCAGATTAGTTTTAGAGACTCATGCCATTTAGGTGGCAAGAGAATGCATAACTTTCTTGGAAATTATTTATCCCAGGCCTCATGAAAATAGGAATTGCATATGCTTTATGTTTTACACAAAATTTGAAGAATACTTAATCACTAAATAAATAAAGTGACTTAAAATTGTTACATTTTTTGATTGAGTACAGAGCCCCAAACTTCCTGGAGGAGACATGGAAATTTATCACCCTTTAAAAATCCCTTTCAAATTTGAACTTGGATTCCTGGATATTGTTTTTTTCTGAGTTACTCTTGAGGGCATTTGTTTTAACATTCCATACAAGCCAGTTTTCTAAAATATTTCTCTTCATCCTTTTTATTTGCCTTGGGAAACAATAGTCAGAAAGCTCTATGTATTTAGTTTGCACCAAAACATCAAATGTGGATATTTGTTTCCTTTTTGAGCTAGGAAAGACATCAAACTGTAACATCATTTTAGGCATAACAATTGAAAACTAATCCCTCGGCCTACACCCTAAATCCCTAAGGATTATATATTCTTAATCTAAATGAGTCATTGATAAGTGGTATTCCTACTTCTTGTGGTAAATCAGAGGAAACAATATGTAGTAGAGAGAAGACTAAGCTTTGAATTAAAAGATGAATTTTTCTGGTAAATATTGTCTCTTACAAAAATTGTTCTGGTAAAAAAATAGCATGGTTCTGCTATTTGCTGGCTATGTGAATTTGAGCAACTCATTTATCATCTCTGATAATGTGCTATCTTATTTTTAAAAACCGATCACATTGATATCAGTAACTACTTCATCAGATTATTGTGAGATCCAAAGGAGACATAACATGGAATGTATTTTGTAAGCATTCATTTCTAAGTAATTGGTAGATTTTGTCTTTTTCATGGCATAGGATAGATAGATTTTTTCTTTTAGTGAATAAAGTTCTAAGAATACATGGGTTATCCTGATTGTGTTTCCACAATATTCAAATTGTTTCTTCTTGGCTGCTTCTAATATTCTCTCCTTAATCTGGGAATTCTGTAAACTGGCTATAATATTCCTAGGAGTTTTCTTTTTGGGATCTTTTTCAGGAGGTGATCGGTGGATTCTTTCAACCTCTGTTTTGCCCTCTGGTTCTAAAACATCAGGGCAGTTTTCTTTGAGAACTTCCTGGAGGATGATTTCTAGATTCTTACTTTGATCATGGCTTTCAGGCAGTCCAATAATTTTTAAATTATCTCTCCTGGATCTATTTTCCAGGTCAGTGGTTTTTCCCATGAGATATTTCACATGGCCTTCTATTCTTTCATTTGTTTGGATCTGTTTAACAGCATCTTCATTTCTCATAAAGGCATTAGCTTCCATTTGGTCCAATCTAATTCTGAAGCAATGATTCTTCTCATTGAGCTTTTGAGATTATTTTTCCATCTGGCAAATTTGGTTTTTTAAGGTATTCTTCTCCTCATTGCCTTTTTGAGCCTCTTTTATCATTTGAGTTAGTCTGTTTTTTAAGGTATGATTTTTCTCAGTCATGCTGTTGACCCTCATTTCATAATTTTCTTACATCATTGTCATTTCTCTTCCCAATTTTTCCTCCACTTCTCTTATCTGCTTCTTAAGGTCCTCTATGGCCTGTAACCAGCTCGTATTTTCCTTTTAAGCTTTTGGTGCAGGAGTTCTGACTTCACTGTCTTCTTCCCATTCCATGCTTTGCTCTTTTTGTCCCCAAAATAGGAGTGTAATGTTCGAATCTTCTGTCTGCTTTGTTTCCTTTGCCTGCTCATTTTGTCACTCAATTACTTGACTTTTGGGCTTTTTGCCACAGTAGCCACCAAACGCTGGGGTTTTCTCAGCTGCTGGACGTATTAGATGGGTGCCCTCTCTGAGGCCTTCACACACTCTGGCAAGCTAGACAAATGCCCCAGGACCTCCACCCTAGACTGCAATCCAGATGAAAGGAGGTTAAAGCAAGAGCAATTACTCCTCAGACTGGTGCTTGGTCCCCCTACACTCTGCAGGCCAGGAGCTGAAGCTACCACATGGCACTGGTTGGCTGTGCAGGGCATCTCAGAGGCTTCTCACCCTCGGGGCAGAAGCCCATGCACTCCCACTTACTGGGTCTCAAAGTCCAGACTGCACTGACCTCTCACTTTGTCCTTTGCATCTGTGTGTTGATAATTCTGGAAACAGCCACATCTGCTCCTGATCTGGAGTCCTTCTGGCTGGCAGCTGGTCAGGCCCACCCTGGGGCTAAATCCTCAGCTCAAGCAGGCCTGGGCTTGGCTCCCAGAGCACTGCACTGGTTGATTGCTGCTTGCCTGCCAGGCTGTCTTCCACAGGAGGTTAGCTTCTCTGTGTCATTTTGTGGGTTCTGCAGCTCCAAAATTTGTTCAGAGTCCCCTTTTTACATTGATTGGGGAAGGTGGAAGTCAGAGACGCTTGGATGTTGTGCTTCTACTCCACCATCAGAATATGTTTTATTTGCAAAGTGTACCTTTATAACTAACATCACAATCTATGAAAAAAAAAATCCAAAACAGAAGCAGTGTTTAAAGATTCTTTTCTCCCAATGATCTATAATTTAAATACAGATAACTTGCGTTACTTATTATGTACTACTGGTCTATTTTCTGCCTCTTCTGTTCCCCTTTCTTCACCATGAAGATTACTATTTTCTAGATTCATTTTCTTATTGTGATGACTGAAATTCTGAGACTCAAATTATGTTGTACTTCTAGTTGTTTTGATTCCTCAGTGAATCCCAAGATTGTGTTTTGTACATATTGTACTAGGGACATATTGTACTAGGGGCATATTATACAAGGGACAAGAGCCACAAATTACACCTGGAGTAAGTAGTAGTGCAAATTACATCCCCAATCAGGAATGGGAACAGTTCATTACCCTGTGGGAAAAAAATTGACAACTTAGGATACTGGTGAGAGACTGCTCATGAAGACATTGCTGTAAAGAATGGGAATAGGAAGTATGACAAGGAGGTCACCCCACCCATCATTTGGTAGCTTTCTCTTTTAAATTTTTTTGTAAAACTAAGGGACATGTGCTACTATTTCTACAATCCTTATAGTCATATAAAGCCTATGCCTTAGGCCAAAACTTTGATCACCTCTGCCATATCAGCAGAGATGAGAGATGGAATGTCATGCATGAGAAACATCCTAAAAGTCAATTTGTCTTGATTGTAGTGTGCAGGAAGGAGAGTGATATGTAATAGGCCTGAAAAAGTAGGTTAAAGTCAGATTATATAGGACTTTAAAGGTCAAAGAGAAGATTATGCAATTTATCTTAAAAACAATAGAAACCAGTGAAATTTATTACGTAGGGAAGTAACATGTACTGTACTGTGCCTTAGGATTATCATTTTGATCATTTTGAGAAATAGATCTAAGTAGGACATAATACACAAAGTGATGTGTATCTGAGTTATAGAGGTAGCAGGGTATATTTAGAGGAGGTCACAGATAAGAAAGTTCTTGTTAAGGGAGAATTGACAATACATCATCTGATTGGATATCAAGTTGGAATGCCTTTGTGTGGCATTTGGTGACAGATCGTGTGTGTATGTGTGTGTGTGTGTGTGTGTGTGTGTGTTTCAGGACCATTTTATATAGGTTCAAAAAGGCTATTACTCCACAGCTTTAGCTAGTAGTTCATGAATTTTTTCAGTCACTACAACTTATGAAGAATATTTGCTAATCTGTGGGAAAAGTTATATAAAAAAATATAGATCCTTGAAGTTTTGAATTCTGCTGTATTTGCAAACAGTGTCAACATTACAATGTTTCATATTTTAAAATGTCATATTGGATCAGAATAATGACCCAATAACCTCAGTAATGTCTGATATTGAGACCAAGACACACTTTCTGAAACAATGTGGATACCCTTCTATGGCATCAACAAAAATATTTCACCAAACATTTCTAACTTCATTTAAAAATATATGAATTGATCTAACTATATTTTGAATTATCAAACTTTTGTTTATTGAAATATAATTGATTTTCTTTGAAATCTTATGCATTTTTATTTTATGCTTCAAAAAAGTCCAAGAAAAAAGGCTATAGATCTCATCAGACTGTCAAAACGTGTTAGGAACTCATGATATGGAAAGGCTCTTATGCATCAAATATAAAATCCTATCTTTTTAATTATTGTATATAAAATAGTTAATGTAAGCAAAAGTTAATAAAAGAGGGTGAGTTACATAGCTAAGGGGGTTAATATAGAAATGGCATTTTGAAAAAAATGTTCAATTGAATTCAATAAATATTTATTAAGTTCTCAATATATTCCAGGAGTCATGCTAAGTGCTGGGGATTCAAAAAGAGGCAAAGGACAGTTCCTGCCCTCAAGAAACATTGAAGAGAAGTAAGAAAAGTATTACAGATTGCTAGCTATTACAATAACCTTTCATTTGTTTTGCTACAGTTTTGTTCTTTCAGAGATGAATTACTCAGACATGTCACTTAGTGTCAGAATTTTTTTTTGTCACTTTCACTGAGCAGACTCATTTCAAATGTCCTAGTGGTCACTACTTCATAATAAAGGAATATGTATGGCATAATATAAACTGTATTGGATTTGAAATAAGAAAACTTAAAATGAAATCCTTACTCTCCAATTTATCTGCATGATTTCTCCCATCATTCAATTTGCCTGGATTTTCTTTCCTTTATCTGTAGTGGTATTTGACATACATTTACTCAATATACACTCTGTTCACAGGACGATAGGCAAGAAACTCAGGTCATAATAATCAAAGATTTAGAACTGGAAAAAAAAATTAGAAGTGATCTGTTCCAATCTTGTCATTTCATAGATGAGGAAATTGAGGTACAAAAATTGCATCGAATTTCCCATGGTCATGTAGATTGTAATAACATCAGGATTTGAGACAAGGTCCTTTGACTTAAAAAATGAAAGTCTTTCCTTTTCATTTCACTCCACCTATATATTCAAGGCACTGTGCTGGATGTTGGGGATACAAAGAAAATATAAAATAATAATAAATATATAATCATTGAAATGTACTACCACTCTAAATCATTTGATGTTTTTGTTTAACCTCAATATTTAGGTTAACATATTTTAATCAACCAAGCTTCTTATTTAGTGAATCTGCTTGCCTGTCTTCCTATAAAGTGGCAAAGCTCCTTTTATCTTCATCTCTATTCTTCAAGAGATAAATTCAAAAACTGAAAGGAGTTTAAATAACCCATGTGCTCTCATGGTTGCCATTGCTTTTTTTAGCTTAGAATCTATTATGTGAATTATATCAAAAGGGATGAATCATTAATATAACGATTCAAAAGTAAGCAAGTAGAGAAAAGTACCATGGGAATTTATATTGTGATTGAGTGTGTGTGTGTGTGTAAGCAATATAATTCTGTTCCATGTATTCTACATGATGATATGGAGTGCTTCTCGTTATTCACCATATGCTAGAATGCAAGGAAAAGTCTTCAGTTTTGTTGCCAATCCTTTTCTCTGTGATATCCAATATTTGTTTAGTTATTGTTTTGGGTCATGGAAACACATGAGGTGGAAGATCTGGAAAGTGTCTCCCATGGTTCCATGGTTTCTTTCTTGGATTGTGACATAGGTGAGACCCTTTTTATTAGAAAACATAGCTTAATTTTTTTTAATGCCCAAGTACTTTAATTTATATTGCCTCTATTGCATTGCACCTGCAACTTTTGTTTCCACTTAATCGACCTTGGGAGATCTTCTGGGGTTTAATCCTATTACCCTGGTGCTTCACTATCTTTAAAAGGTTAATGTTATCTAGAGATTTGAATATTCCTTGTTATAAGCCTTCTTCCAAATCACTTATAGCAACTTTAGATAAAAATTTATCTCATATCCCTAGAGGAGCCACACAATTAGAATTTTATGAACCAGAAAGAGTCAGTTCATCACTACCTTTGCAACTTATAATTTTAAAATCTCTTTATTCATAGTAAAACATATCCTCAGTTTGATAGTACTTTGTTTTAAAGAAATTTCAAGGAAGTGCAATTTCATAATATGAATTTTGCATGTAAAAGAAAATAAAAATCTAAAGTTATCTTTGATCTTGCCAATGGAGAACCATAATGTTCCCATTCCTATGCTGTACCTACAACATTATATTGAGGATACTATAACAGTAGAGAAATTCTCATCAAATTATTTATCCCCTTTGCTATGGTTTCTCTCACAAATAATTTTTCTTCCATTCTTTGGAATGGCAGCTAGGTGCAATGGAAAAAACAATGGACCAGGAGTCTGGAAGGACTTAGTTAAAATATTATCTAAGACACATATTAGCTGTACAACCCTGGGCAAGTGACTTGATCTTTTTCTGTTTCGATTGTAAACTGGGGATAATACTAGTACCACCTTCTCAGGGTTTATGTAAGGATTAAATGACATATTTGTAAATGCTTGGTGTGTACCAGGCACATGGAAAGTGCTTAATGAATAATTGTTACCTTCCTGTTCAGGCATTTATTGACCTCACATTGTATTGGGGGAGCCAACATATATGGCCAGATATGTGACAGACAGAAAAGTCCTTTGGTCTTTAGGATACAGAGAGAGATTATAATGCCTCATCTTATTACCATTTCCACTAATAAAAACATCAGTTTCTGAGATTGAGCCATTTAATAGTGCCTTGTAGCAAAATGTAGCTTCTCTGATTATTCCATTTAATTATCTATTTTTGCTTTTTCTTTGCTTAAGATCAGGATTGCTACCATTGCCTTCTTATGTCAGTTGAATTTGAAGTTGAAATAAAGACCCAGATTTTCTAGGTCTTTATTAATTCTGGCCACTGAAGTTTCAACAGAACTAGTTGCCAAGTTACACTTTCAGAGGTTTGGATTAGCTTTGCAGGATGTTGGCTAAGGGTATTGGGCTAGAAACACTGGTATCCCAAAGGCTCTTGGGTTCAGGGTCCTACATGTCTCTATTAGGATCTGAGGGATGATAGTTAAGGTAGTAGTAATGGTTTGACCTCCCTGGAACAAGCTTCCTAATCTCTCTCTCCCTTGATGCCTTGCTGCTTCAGTTAGCTTGGCTTAATTGACATGTACAGAAATTGATTGCTAGTTGGTAAGGATGAATGGCCCCTTCTCCATAGGAGTTGCTTTACCAGTTTTGAGGGCTGCACTGTAAATAAGCCTGGTAGTCTGGGCAGTACTGCCACTCCCAAAGCTCCTGTGCTCATATACTTGTTGGTGGCAGTTGATCAGTAACTGTTATAAGTGGTAATATGGAAGGTGGCCTGCATTTGCACAATAAATTCTCCCCTTAAAGATGATGGTTGGGCCTAGAGCTGAAGAAGTTCTTATAGTTTTGGTGATGCTCCTATTCACAAGGCTCTTGTAATTATTGCTCTGTGTTATCTCCATCAGGTTTTGATTGGAGATGATGGTCAAGGTGGTGGTATTAGTTTAACTTGAATGAAATAATAATAATTATTTTCCTGACTGGAATATTCTGGAACTCAAGAACTTTCCTACAAAAAGAACACTGAAAATCCCAAATTGAATTCTAATTGAAAAAGCCACAACAAATAGTCACAGTGAATAATTTTTCCAAGTCAGGATGGCTTACAAAGGAAGAAAGATAGGTCCACAGTTATTGGGGTGGGAGTTAGCTGGGAACACAATACAATGCAGTGAAAGCAATAATAGTTCTGGACCTTGGAAATATGATTTACATTATTAGAAACAGGGGAAGTAAGAGGAATGAACATTTGGTTAGAAAGAGATTCCAGGGATAACAGAATGGAGTAAAACCCAGAATCCTACAATATGTTGTTTATTAGAAAAATATTTAAAGCAGAGAGACATGCAGAGAGTAAAGGAAAAAGGCTAGAGCAAAATATATTATATTTCAGCTGAAGGGGAAAAAGCAGGAGTAACAATCCTGATCACAGATAAATCAAAAGAAAAAAGAGATTTAATTAAAAGAGACAAGGAAGGAAATGACCTACTTCCTAAAATGAAGCAATAAAGAGACAACGAAGTAATAGCTATAATAAACATCTATGCCCCAAGTGGTATAGTGTCTAAATTCTTAGAGAAGTTAAGTGAATTACAGGAAGAAATTGCAAAACTATAGTAGGGAGACCTCAAAGTCCCCCTTTCAGAACTAGATAAATTTAAACAGAAAATAAACAAGAAGGACATTAAAGATGTGAATAGAATTTTAGAAAAGTTAGATATGATAGACCTCTGGAGAAAGCTGAATGGGGATAGAAAAGAATGTGCCTTTTTCTCAGTGGTCTATGGCACTTACACAAAAATAAACTACCCATAAAAACCTCAAAATCAGATGCAGAAAGACAGAAATATTAAATAATTCTTTTTCCGTTCATGATGCAATAAAAACAATTTGTAATAAAGGACTACGGAAAAATAGACAAAATTAATTGGAAACTAGATGATCTAATCCTAAAGAATGAGTGGGTCAAACAACAAATCATAGAAAACATAATTTAATAAAAGAGAAAAACAATAATGAGACATCATATCAAAACTTATAGAATACAGCAAAAGGATTTCCTATGGGAAATTTTATATCTCTAAATGCTTATGTGAATAAAATAGAGAAAGAACAGATCAATGAATTGGGCACACAAAAAAAGGTAGTGAAAGAACAAATTAAAAATCCTCAATTAAATACCAAATTCAAAATTCTAAAAATCAAAAGAGATAGTAATAAAATTGAAAGTAGTAAAAATATTGAATTAATAAATAAAACTAAGATCTGTTTTATGGAAAAAGAACAATAAAATTGATAAACTGGTTAAATGATTTTTTTAAAAGAAAGAAAACCACATTACCAGTATGAAAAATGAAAAGGGGAACTTCAACACCAACGAAGAAAAAATTGAAGCAACAACTGGAAGCTATTTTTTTCTGAATCATTTACAAATAAATCTGATCATCCAAGTGAAATGGATAAAAATGAACAAATATGTAAATTGTCCAGATTAAGAGGAGAGGAAATAAAATACCTAAATAATTCCATTTAGAAAAAGATGTTGAATAGGCCATTGATGAAGTCTTTACAAAAAGGTCTCCAGGGCCAGATGAATCTACTACGGAATTCTACCAAACATTTAAAGAACAATTGCTTCCAATATTATATAAACTGTTTAGAAAAAAAAAACAGGTAAAGAAGGAGTTCTACCAAATTCTTTTTGTGACACAAATATGGTGCTTATAACTAAGCCAGGAAGAACAAAAAGAGAGAAAGAAATTTATAGACAAATTTCTTTAATGAGTATTGATACAAAAATTTTTAAATAAAATAATAGCAAAGAGATTAGAGCAATTTATGACCAGGATGAAACATTATGAGCAGGTGAGATTTCTACCAGGAATGCAAGGTTGGTTCAATATCAGGAAAACTATGAGAATAGTTGACCATATCAAAAACAAAACCAGAAGAAATTATATGATAAGCTCAATAGATGAAGAAAAGCATTTGACAAAATACAACAAAAATTCCTATTAACAAAAAAGCATTAGAGAACATAGGAATCAATGGGGCTTTCCTTAAAATGAAGTGTAGTATCTATCTAAAACCATAATCAAGCATTATCTGTAGTGGGAATAAGTTATAAGTCTTCCTAATAAAGCCATAGCTGAAACAAGGATGTGCATTTTCACCACTATTACCCATCTATTATCTTTTAAAATCAAAAAAGAAATGAAAAGCTAAGGTGACAAAAAAGGGAGGGACTACAAGAGAGGGATTTTTAGAGGGAGCCCTATTCACTGGGTTAAAGAGATAACAAAATATACATTTAGAAGGTAATAGAAGACTTCTAAATTTATAAAATAAGAGGGTGAGGTGGTAGGATAAGGGGAGTATAGAAAGGTATCTTGATTAATGAGAATAGGATAAAGAGGGAATAACACATATATTTGGAAGGCTATAAAAATCTTCTAAATTCAGATAGAAACAAGAGGGTAAGGGGAAAGTGTAGGGTGAGAGGATAAGGGTGTGATCTTTGCATGGGGGCAGGTTAAGTAATAGGAGGGCAAAGTACTACATAGAAGTAAAGTAGATAAGTCAAGAGGGATGGAATATGAGACAAACACAAACATAAAATAAAGATCAGAAGTAGTGTTATTACGGGAAAATGCAGAGGTAGTAAGTATGATCTCAGAGAAAGTTAAAGCTAAAATAGTTTTAATATTCAAATACTATTAAGATCTTCCACTCTGCCCTGAGAAGTGCCAATTCCATAGGAAACAAACTTTATTTAAAAATTTTTACTTTCCAACTCATCCATCTTCTAGTCATAACTTACTTTCTTCTTTGCCTATTCTAATTCCTTTGATTCCTTTTTCTTCTCTTAATGATAAAACTAAAATTTCTAGTACCATATTGAGTAACAGTGGTGGTAATGGACATCCTTGTTTCAACCCGATCTTTTTGGAAATACATACAACTTATCCCTATTACACATAATACTTGCTGATGATTTTAAGTTGATGTTATTTATCATTTTAAGTAAGACTTATCTCTTCCTATGCTCTCATGTTTTTAATAGGCATTGCATTTTGTCAAAAGCTTTTTCTTCATTTATTGAGACAACCATTATAAAAATACTGATAGTTTCCCTAATATTGAACCAGTGCTGCATTCCTGGTATAAATCTTACCTCATCAAAGTGTATTATGATAATTTGCTGTAGCCGTTTTGCTAATACTTCATTTATTTATTTATTCATTCATTCATTCACTTATTTATTTATTTATTGCTTCTATGTTCATTAAAGCAATTGGTCTATAATTTTCTCTCTCTGTTTTTGCTCTTCCTGGTTTAGGTCTTAGTATCATATTTGTATAATAAGAAATAATTTGTAGGACTCCTTCTTTGCCAGTTTTCCTAAATAGTCTATATAGCATTGGAATTAATTGTTCTTTAAATACTTGATAGAATTAACTTGTAAATCCATCTGGTGCTGGTGATTTTTTCTTAGGGAGTTCATTGATGGTTTGTTTAATTTCTTTTTCTGAGATGGGGTTATTTAAGTATTTACATCCTTTTCTGTCAATCTGGGCAATTTATATATATATATATATATATATATATATATATATATATATCATTCACTTCACAAAGATTGTCAAATTTATTGGCATATAGCTATGCAAAGAGTTCCTAATTATTGTTTTAATTTCCTCTTCATTGGAGGTGAATTCATTTTTTTAATTTTGATACTGATAATTTCATTTTGTTCTTTTCTTTTTTCAAATTAAACAAAGGTTTATAAATTTTAGTGTTTTCCCCCATAATGCCTACTCTTAGTTTTATTTATTAGCTCAATAATTTTTCTTAATTTCAGTTTTATTCATCTCTCCTTTGGTTTTCAGTATTTCTAATTTAGTATTTAACTGGGGATTTTTACTATGTTCTTTCTCTAGCATTTTCAGTTGGATGCCCAATTAATTGATCTCTTTCTCTATTTTATTAATGTAAGCATTCAGAGATATAAAAGTCCCCTAAAAACATTTTCACTGCATCCCCAAAATTTGGGTATGATATTTCATTATTGTCATTCTCTTGAATAAAGTTATTGATTGTTTCTATGATTTGTTGTTTGACCCAATCATTCTTTAAGATTGCATTATTTAGTTTCCAATTAATTTTTAGTCTGTCTTTCTATGGTCTTTTAGTACATACATACATATATATATATGTATATATATATATATATATATATATATATATATATATATAATTGCATCATGATCTGAAAAGGACGCTTTAAATACTTCTGTCTTTCTGCACTCGATTGTGAGGTTTTTTTGCCTTAGTACACAGGCAATTTTTATGTATGTATTATGTACTGCTGAGAAAAGTGTACATACCTTCCTATACATATCTTCCTTTTCTAAAATTCTATTCACCAACTTAATTTCTTTCTAGTTTATTTTGAGGTTAGATTTATCAAATTCAGAGAAGGGGAGGTGAAGGTCCCCCCACTAGTATAGATTTGCAATCTATTTCTTACTGTAACTCCCTTAACTTTTCCTCTAAGAATCTGGATGCTATACCACTTGGTACATATATGTTTAGAAATAATATTACTTCATTGTCTATGATGCCTTTCAGCAGCATATAGTATCCTTCCTTACCTCCTTTGATTAGATCTATTTTTTGCTTTTGCTTTGTCTGAGATTATGACTTGTACCACTGCTTTTTTTTTTACTTCAGCTGAAGCAAAATATATTATACAACAGTCTTTTTACCTTTACCCTCTTTGTATCCCCTTCTTTCAAATGTGTTTCTTGTAAAAGCTATACTGTAGGATTTTGATTTTTAATCCATTCTGCTATCCACTTCCATTTTATGAGAAAGTTCATCCCATTCACTTTCAAGTTATGATTACTATATGCCTTTTTCCCTCCATCCTATTTCCCCCTCTGTTTATGCTTTTATTTTTCCCTTCTTCCCCTCCTCAAAAGTTTTGCTTCTTACCACCACCTCCCTCCATCTTATCCACCTTCTAACAGTCCCTCTCCCTTTCCTTTCCCTTTTCCCTTACTACTTCTTCCTTCCCTTCTAACTGCCTCTCCCTTTTCTTTCTCCTCCCATTGCACTGATGACTTGCCTATGGCAAGTTAAATTTCTGTACTTAACTCAATTATTTTTTTCCTTTTTTAAATGTTTTATTAACTTCTAATTTACATCATTAATTTCTGCCAGATTTTGAGTTACAAATTTTCTCCCCGTTTTTCCCCTACCCACCACTCCAAGAGAGCAATCCCAAGTGATACCCCCTCCTCCAATCTGCTCTCTCCCATACCTTCTCCCATACCCCCTTAGATTTTCCAGTAAGGCATTGTGGATCTCTATGCCCCAGTGCCTGTATATCTTATTTCCCAATTACATGTAAAATAGTATTAATAATACTATATATATATATATATATATATATATATATGTAATTTTAAACATTTGATTTTAAAACTTTGAATTACAGATTCATTCCCTTCCTCCCTTGTCACCCACCCTTACTCAGAAGATAAGCAGTTGAGTATAGGTTGTACATGTTTAGCTAATGCAATCCATTAACATAGTAGATATATTGCAAAAGATTGACTGTATTTCCCTCCCTCCTATCCCACCAAGTACATGCTCTATTCTCTACTTTGTTCCCTTTTCAAAAGTGAGTGTTTCCAACTTCCTTCCCCCCCAGCCTGCCCTTGCTTCCATCATCCCCTCTCTCATCCCCTCCCTCCCACTCTCCTGTAGAGTGAGATACCCTATATAGTGTATATGTCATTCCCTCCCCGAGCCAAATTCAATGAGAATAAGGTTGACCCATTCCCTTTTGCCTTTCTCTTCCCCTCCATTGTAACCATTTTCCCCTTGCCTCTTCTATATGAGATAGTTTACCCCATTCTGTCTCTCTACATCTCCTCTCATTATATTCCTCTCTTCACCTCTGAATTTCACCATTTAAGTATCATCCCTTCCTATTAAATTGGTCCTGTGCCTTCTATCTATGTATACCTTTAATGATATATACACACATTCACATATATATTCATATGTCCATATACCCTCTGATATAGACATATATATTCCATTTAACTATTTTCATACTGAGAAAACTTTCTTCAGTTACAATTATCATTTTTCCATGAAGGAATAATTGTTGAAGTTTGATCAGTGGCTTATGATTTCTTTTCCCTGTTTGCCTTCTCAAGCTTCTCTTGCTTCCATGTAGGAATGTTAATAGTTCAACTATGATCAGTGGCTTATTATTTCCCTGTTTACCTTCTCAAGCTTCTCTTGCTTCTTGTATCTGAATGTCAAATTTTCTATTCAACTCTGGTTTTTTCATTAAGAATGCTTAAAAGTCCTCTATTCCACTGAATCACCATATTTTTCCCCTGAAACAAGATACTCAGTTTTTCTAGATAGGTTATAATCCCAGCTCCTCTGCCCACTGGAATATCATATTCCAGGCCCTTAGATCCCTTAGTGTAGAAGCTGCCAGATCCTGTGTTATTCTGATTGTGTTTCTACAGTATTCAAATTGTTCTTCCTGACTGCTCATAATATTCTCTTCTTGATCTGGGAATTTCAGAACCTGACTATAATATTCCTAGGAGTTTTCTTTTTGGGATCTATTTCTGGAGGTGATAAATGGATTCTTTCAACCTCTATTTTGCCCTCTGTTCTAAAACATCTCGGCAATTTTCCTTGAAAATTTCTTGGAGGATGATTTCTAGGTTCTTTCTTTGATCATGGCTTTCATGTAGTCCAATAATTTTTAAATTATCTCTCCTGGATCTATTTTCCAGGTCAGAGGTTTTTCCCATTTCACATTGCCTTCTATTCTATCATCTGTTTGGATCCATTTAACATCATCTTGATTTCTCAAAAAGTCACTAGATTCCCTTTATTCCATTCTAAATCTGAAGGAATGATTCTCCTCATTGACCTTTTGAGATTCTTTTTCCATCTGGCAAATTCTGCTTTTTAAGGCATTCCTCTCCTCATTGCCTTTTTGGGCCTCTTTTGCCATTTGAGTTAGTCTTTTTTAAGGTGTGATTTTCCTCAGTCAGGATGTTGACTCTCATTTTGTAATTTTATTGCATTGTTCTCATTTCTCTTCCCAATTTTTCCTTCACTTCTCTTATCTGCTTCTTAAGGTCCTCTATGGCCTGTAACCAGCTCCTATTTTCCTTTGAAGCTTTTAGTGCAGGAGTTCTGACTTCACTATCTTCCTCCTGTTCCATGCTTTGCTCCTTTTTGTCCCCAAAATAGGAGTCTAATGTCAGATTCTTCTGTTTGATTTGCTTCATTTTCCTGGTCTTCTATCCCTTCAGTCACTTGACCTCTGGGCTTTTTGCCACAATAAGACTCTGCCACTAGACAGGGGAGCTTTTGTCCCAAATGCTGGTGTTTTCTCAGCTGCTGGAGGTATTTATTTGGTGCCCTCTCTGACGACTCCACACACTCTAGCAAGCTGGTCGCACACCACAGGACCTTCACCCTAGACTGCAATCCATATCCAAAGAGGTTAAAGCAAGAGTGGTTACCCCTCAGACTGATTGCTTGGTCTCCCTACAGTCTGCAAGCCAGGAGCAGAAGCTGCCACGTAGTGGTGATGGATATGTTGCAGCCCTCATTGGCTTCTCACCCTGGGAGCAAGAGGCATGCTCTCCCAACTACTGGTCCCAAAGTCCAGAGTGCACTGACCTATCACTTTGTCCTTAGCATCTATGTTTTGTTAATTCTGGAAACAGCCACAGCTGCTGATGATCTGCAATCCTTCCAGCTGGCGGCTGGTCAGGTGCCCCTGGGGCTAAAACCTCTGGCTCAGCCAGGCCTGGTTTTTGCTCCCAGAGTGTTGCACTGGCCAATTCCTGCTGACCTGCTGGGCTGTCCTCAGCGGGAGGTTAGCTTCTCTGTGTCATTTTGTAGTTTCTGCAGCTCCAATGTTTGTTCAGAGTCCCCTTTTATATGGATTGGGGAAGGTGGAAGCTGGAGCCTCATGGAGGTCCTGCTTCTAATCTGCCATCTTGACTCTGCTCCTCTTAAATGAATTTATTATTCCCTCCTTGAACCAAATCTGGTGAGAGTAAAGTTCAAAAGATGCTCATCTCTGGCCCTTCTTTCCCTCTACTATATTATGTTTTTGTGCCTTCTCATGTGATAATTACCCTTTTCTGCCTCCTTCTTTCTACTTCTACCATTGTAATCCCTTTGTTCCCTTTAATTAGGTTTTTTTGATCACATCAGCTAATTTATAGGCAACTCTCTGTCTATGTATATCCTCTTTAAATGTCATAATAAAGATACAATTCTCAAAATTTACAAGTATTATCTTCCCATATAGGAATGTAAATATCTTGGCCTTATTGAACAACATTTTTTTCTTTTTTTTTTCCTGTTTATCTTTTTATGCCTCTCTTGAGTCCTGTATTTGAAGATCAAATTTTCCAATGAGCCCTGACTTTTCATCAGGAATGTTTGGAAGTTCCCTATTTAATCGAATGGCCATTTCCTCTCTTGAAAGACCTTGTTCGATTTCACTGGGTAGTTTTTGTTTGGTTGTAATCCAAACTCCTTTGATTTATGGAATATCATATTCTAAACCCTTTGATCTTTTAATGTAGAAGCTGCAAAGTCCCATGTAATTCTGATTTTGGTTCCAGAATTTTCAAATTGTTTCTTTCTGACTGGTTGCCGTATTTTATCCTTAATCTGATCATTCTGAAAATTGACTTTAATATTCATTGGCATTTTCAATTTGGGACCTCTTTTAGGAGGTGATTGGCAGATTCTTTTATTGACTATTTTGCCCCCTGATTCTAGGACTTCCTGGCAGTTTTCCTTGAAGATTTCTTTTTTTTTTTTTGCTTTTTTAAAATCAAATGCTTTATTATTATTTATTAGTTTATGTCATGAATTTCACCAAGATTTTGAGTTTCAAATTTTCTCCCTGTTTTTCCCCTACCCACCACCCCAACATAGTGATTCCACTGGATGATTTCCCCTCCTCCAATATGTTCTCTCCCATATCTTCTCCCATACCACCTCTGACTTTCCAGTAGGGCATGGTGGATCTCTTTGCCCCAGTGCCTGTTTGTCTTATTTCCCAGTTACATATAAAATAATATTAATAATAGTATATATATATATATTAAACATTAGATTTTAAAACTTTGAATTCCAGATTCATTCGCTTCCTCCCTTGTCACCCACCCTTACTGGGAAGATAAGCAATTCAGTATAGGTTGTACATGTGTAGCTATACAAAATATTTCCATTGTGGAAATATTGTAAAAGACTGACTATATTTCCCTCCCTCTTATCTCACCTATCACTTGTTTGATTCTCTACACTGATCCTGTCCCTTTTCAAAAGTGGGTGCTTCCAACTTCCCTCCCCCCCCCCCAGCTTGCCCTGGCTTCCATTATCTCCCCTCTTATGCTCTTCCCCCCTATTCTCCTGTAGGGAGAGATACCCTATTTCTGTGTATGTAATTCCTTCCCTAAGGCAAATTCAATAAGAAGAAGGTTGACCCATCCCATTTTTCCTTCCTGTTCTTCCCCTCCATTGTAGCCATTTTCCCTTGCCACTTCTATATGAGATAGTTTACTACATTCTGTCTCTACCCTCTCTTCTCATTATATTCCTCTCTGAGCTCTCAATATCACCTTTTAAGTATCACCCCTTCTTATTAAATTGGTCCTGTGCCCTCTATCTATACATACATGTATGGATATATACACATATTCACATATGTATTCATACACCCATCTACCCTGATATATATGCATATGTATGTATGTGTGTGTGTATATATACACATATGTGTATGTATGTGTGTGTGTATATATTTCTATTCCCTTTAACTATTCTCATACTGAGAAAAGTTCCATCAGTTACAATTATCATTTTTCCTTGTAGGGATGCAAATAGTTCAGCTTTGATAAGTTCCTTATGATTCCTTTTCCCTGTTTTCCTTTTCATGCTTCTCTTGCTTCTTATATCTGAATGTCAAATCTTCTATTCAACTCTGTTTTTTTTTTCATCAAGAATGCTTGAAAGTCCTCTATTCCACTGAATGACCATCTTTTCCCCTGAAACATGATACTCATTTTTTCTGGGTAGGTGATTCTTGATTTTAATCCCAGCTCCTTTGACTTCCAGAATATCATATTCCATGCACTTAGATCCTTCAGTGTAGAAGCTGCCAGATCCTGTGTTATCCTGATTGTGTTTCCACAATATTCAAATTGTTTCTTCCTGGATGCTTGTAACATTTTCTCCTTGATCTGGGAACTCTGGCACCTGGTTATAATACTCCTAGGCGTTTTTTGGGGGGTATCTTTTTCAGGATGTAATTGGTGGGTTCTTTCAACCTGTATTTTGCCTACTGGTTCTAAAACATCAGGGCAATTTTCCTTGAGAATTTCTTGAAGGATGAATTCTAGGTTCTTTTTTTGATCGTGGCTTTCCGGTAGTCCATTAATTATTAAATTATCTGTCCTGGATCCATTTTCCAGGTCAATGGTTTTCCCAATGAGATATTTCACATTGCCTTCTCTTTTTTCATTTGTTTGGATCTGTTTAATAGTGTCTTGATTTTTCATGAAGTCATTAGCTTCTATTTGCTCCAATCTAGTTCTGAAGGAATTATTCTCTTCAGTGGGCTTTTGAGATTCTTTTTCCATTTGGCAAATTTGGCTTTTTAAGACATTCTTCTCCTCATTGGCTTTTTGAGCCTCTTTTGCCCTTTCATTTAGTGTATTTTTAAGGTGTTATTTTCTTCAGTCAGGTTGTTGTCTCTCTTTTCATTATTTTCTTGTATCATTCATCTTTCTCTTCCCAATTTTTCCTCCACTTCTCTTATTTGGTTTTCAAAATTCTTCTTAAGTTCCTCTATGGCTTGTAAGCAGTTAATATTTTTCTTGGAAGGTTTTGATGAAGGAGTTCTGACTTCCCTGTCTTCCTCCTGTTCCATGATTTGATCCTTTTTGTCCCCAAAATAGGATTGTTAAGTTGGGTTGCTCTGCTTGCTTTGCTTCTCTCCTTTGCTCATGTTGCTACTCTGTTACTTGACTGGTGATCTGAAGTCCTTCCAGCTGGTGGCTGGTCAGGCATGCCCTGAGGTTAAAACCTGTGGCTTGTGTGGGGCTGGCCTTGGCTCCCAGAGCCCTGCACTGGCTACTTCCTGCCAACCTGCCAGGCTGTCCTCATCAGGTGGTTACCTTCTCTGTTTCATTTTGTGGGTTCTGTACCTCCAAAGTTTGTTCAGAGTCACCTTTTACATGAATTCTAGGAGGTGAAAGCTGGAGCCCTGCAGAAGTCCTGTTTCTACTCTGCCATCTTGACTCCACCCCCTTCCAGCCAGAATTTCTGCTAAGGACTGCCAGTGATTTGAATTGCCGGGGGTGAGAACTACTTGGAGCAAGCTGCATGAACACTGAGCAGTTGCTGTGAGTGAGGAGAGGAGGATCTTTGCTTGAGGTAGCCTGTTCTGTTTTGAAGGCTTGAGAATGTGGGTGTTTATTGCATTAACTACGTGTTCCAAATCCATAACTATTGTGATGGCTTTGACGTTCTGGTTTGGGGACTCAGTTTTCTGGTATCTGAATAAATGTTTTAGCTTTTCCCCCATGTAGAGGGCTTGTTATATTTTGTGATTAATAACCATATCAGCATATTTATAGTTCCCATAGGCATTGTGAATACTGCATTGTTGTTACACAAAGATACTAAAGTGGTTTACAATTTCCTTCTCTGGCTCATTTCACAGATGAGAAAAGTGAGGCACACAGGATTAAGTGACTTGCTGAAGGTCACACAGCTAGTAAGTTTCTAAGACCAGACTTAAAGTTAGAAAGATGAATCTCCCTTACTTCAGGCCCAGTACTCCATCTATGACTCCACTTAGCTTCCCTGCCAAACATAGTATTAATACCATAATTGTCACTCAATCAATATTTTGTTGACATATTTTTCTCATATGCTATGTTTAGAAATAGGGAAGAAAATTACAAATTTACTTCATGAATGACAGTTCTAAGTATTGAAGTAGTTTTGTTGCCCCACCTCCCCCTACCATTCACATTGAGAATCTTTGATGGTTTATGCCTCCATAAATTGCTCCTTGACTCCTTTAGCAACAAGCAGAAAAGTTTTAATTGTTTGCTAATAGCTATCACATCTTCTCAAAGTCTTCTCTTCTCCAGGCTATACACTTCTTTTTCCTTCAAATGAATTTCATGTGGCATGCCTTCCATTATTTTAATTAAATGAGATGCCTTCTCCAGAATGACACCACCTTGACAATGTTGTTCAGAACTGACAAGAGCTCAACATAATACTGACCCTGGTTTCACTCAGCAGCCCTTCCCAAAATCTCCACGCTACTGAGCAGCAAGGCTGCACAAGTAAATCTAAGGATCCAACATAGGCTAAGAACAAAACTAATGCCTGCAGCCCAGTACCACCTCCAGTGCCATGGAGACCTTCGATCCTGGCTACAGAAGTTTGCTGAGGCCTTGACAGTCAGCTTTTCCATAGTCTTCAAGGAACAAAATTCTGTCAAGGATTAAATCCCAGAAGCACCAGCACTGCGAAACTATGAATTGCTGGTATTGAATAAAGAAGACACTAAGTTGAGGGTGGAGTCAAGATGGCAAAGTAAAAGAAGGAACTTGCTTTGAGTCCCTGCTCCAACCCCCAACAATGCCTATAAAAATGACTTTAAACAAAATTTAGAGCTACTGAACCCACAAAGTCACAGAGAGAAACAAATCTCCCACTGAACACAGCCTGCCAGGCCAACAGGAAGAATCTATCACAGTGGGCTGGGTGGGGAACTCAGTCCTGTGAGCTTCAACAGTCCCGATGTAAGGCCTAAAGCACCCAGAGCCAACTTCAGGAGCCTGAATCACTGGCAGTTGTGGAGGTTTCCAGACTTCTCAAACTATAAATGCCAAAGAGAAAATAAAATATCAGTGGTGAACTCTGTTGTTACTAAGTGAGATAAGAGCCCAGTCAAGCCCCTGCCCCCAGTGATGTGGCAGTGGTTGCAGTTGTTCCCACGGTGGCTGCTTCCAGAGCTCCTGGACCACAAATCATAGGGGGGGAGGGGCAAGTGACCAACTAGAGGGCAATTGCTGGAATCACTTTGCCAGCACTGAGGCAGGATTCTTTTGCATTACCCTGCTTGGATCTAGGTCACAGTCTTGGGTGGCAGTCCAGGGGTGAGGTCCACTACCACAGCAGAGCTTGTTGAGGCTGTGGGGAGGGAGTCCTCCTCACAGTTCTGAGGCAGGTGACTAGAATAAGATCTGACAACAGATATTGTTGACAAAACCCCAGACATTTGTATACAGAACTCTACACTCTGGAAGCAGAGTTCTACTGTGGCAAAGAGCTCCAAAGTCAAGTAATTGACTGGCAATTGGTGACAAAGATGATCAAAATTGGTGAAAAAGACAATCAAAACATAGAACCAGAAGACAGTAGAGTAAAAATTCCTGCATCAAAAGCCTCCAAGAAAAACATGAACTGGTCATAGGACATGGAGGAGCTCAAGAAGGATTTTGAAAATCAAGTAAGAGAAGTAGAAGAAAAAATGGTAAGAAAATTGAGAATGGTGCAAGAAAATCATGGAAATCAAGTCAGCAGTCTGCTAAAGTAGACACACACGCACAAAAAAAAATCCAAAATAAAATAACACCTTAAAAAATAGACTACGGAGAGAGCCAAGATGGCAGTGTAGAAGCAGGAAAATTCCATGAGCTCCCCCCATAACCACCTCAAATAACTATAAAATATGAATCTAAACAAACTTTAAAGCTACAGAACTCAAAACAAGACAGAGAGAAAGAAATCTCCCACTGAAGGCAGGCTGGCAGGAGGACATGAAGGGTCCATCACAGCATGGCCAGCCCTGAGTGAGCCTGTGGTTTTAGTCTTAGGGCAGGCTGACCAGCAGTGGTGGGAGCAGACTTAGGGAGAGTGGATCACCAGCAGATCTTGCAGTTTCCAGAATTATCAACCCATAAATGCCAAAGACAAAGTAAAAGGTCACTGTGGAACTCTGTTGGAACTAGAGGGGGATGGAGAAGTAGGTCTGGCCTCTGCCCCCTGGGGTAAGAAGTGGTGGAGGTGCAGTGGTCCTATGGCCTGTAGATTGTAGGGGGACCAAGCAAGCATTCAAAGGGTAATTGCTCCTGCTTTAACCTGCTTGGATCTGGATCAAAAGTGAAATAATTGAGTGGCAATATGAGCAAGCAAAGGAAACAAAGAAAGCACAGCAGTCAAAACTTAGATTCCTTATTTGTGGACAAAAAAAAAGGATCAAAGCATGGAATGGAAGGGAGAAATAAAAGTCAGAACTCCTTCCCCAAAGGTTCCAAGAAAAATATGAACTGTTTGCAGGCCATAGAGCAGCTCAAGGAGGATTCTCAAAATCAGGTAAGAGAACTGGAGGAAAAATTGGGAAGAGAAATAAGAATGATGCAAGAAAATCATGAAAAGAGAGTCAATAACTTGACTAAAGAAAATAACACTTTAAAAATAGACTAACTCAAATGGCAAAAGAGGCCCAAAACGCCAATGAGGAACAGAAGGCCTTCAAAAGCTGAATTTGCCAGATGGAAAAAGAATTTAAAAGCTCACTGAAGAGAATAATTCCTTCAGAATTAGATTGGAGCAAAAGGAAGCTAGTGACTTTATGAGAAATCAAGAACAGATCCAAACAAATGAAAAAATAGAAGGCAATGTGAAATATCTCATTGGAAAAACCACTGACATGGGAAACAGATCCAGGAGAGATAATTTGAAAATTATTGGACTACCTGAAAGCCATAATCAAAATAACCAAGAAATCATCTTTCAAGAAATTCTTAAAGAAAATTGCGTGATATTTTGGAAAAAAGGGCAAAATAGAAATTGAAATAATTCACCTATCATCTCTTGAAAAATATCCCAAAAAGAACACTTCTAGAAATGTTATAGCCAGGTTCCAGAGTTCCCAGATCAAGGAGAAAATATTAAAAACAGCCAAGAAGAAATAATTTGAATATTATTGAAGTACAATCAGAATAACACAAGATCTATTAGCTTCTCCATTAAGGGACTGAAAGGCTTAGAATATGATATTCTGGACGTTAAAGGTGCTGGGATTAAAACCAAGAATCGCCTACCCAGAAAAACCGAGTATAATGTTTCAGGGGAAAATATGGTAATTCAATGAAATAGAGGACTTCCAAGTATTCTTGATGAAAGAACCGGAGTTGAATAGAAAATTTGACATTCAAATACAAGAAATAAGAGGATGAGAAGGTAAACAAGGAAAAGAAATCATAATGAACTTATTAAAATTGAACTATTTACATTCTTACATGGAAAAACAATAGTTATAACTTATGAAACTTCTCAGTATGAGGATAGTTGAAGGGAATATATATATATATATGTATATATACATATATGTGTCTATAAAGGAGGGTATATGTGTGCATGAATACATATATGAGTGAGTGTATATATGTTTACAGGTATACATACACAGAGGGCAAAGGATCAATTGAATAGGAAGGGATGACATTTAAAAAATGAAATTAAGAAGTGAGAGAGGAATATAATGAGAGGAGACAGGAAGAGGCAGAATGGGGTTAATTACTTCATATAAAAGAGGCAAGAGAAACCTGTTACAATAGAGGGGAAGAACAGGAAGGCAAAAGGGAATGGGTCAAACTTACTCTCATTGAATATGGCTTAAGGAGGGAATAACATACACACTATATTGTGTATCTTACCCTACAGGAAGTAGGGTGGAAGGGGAGAAAAGGGTGAATGATAGAAGGGAGGGCAGATTGGGGGGCAAGGATAGTTAGAAGCATACATTTTTTAAAAGGGCAGGGTCAAAGTAGAAAATAAACAAGTGGGGGGTGGGATAGGATGGAGGGAAATACAGTTAGTCTTTCATAATATATCCACTTTGGAAATATTTTGCATAACTACATATGTACAACTTATATTGAATTGCTTATTTTCCCAGTAAGGGTGGGTGATGAGGGAAGAAGGGAAAGAATCTGGAATTCAAAGTTTTAATATCAAATGTTAAAAAAATATTGTTATTTACAAGTACTTGGAAATAAGATATACAGGCACTGAGTTATGGCTATCCATCTTGCCCTACTCCCCAATAGGGGAGGATAGAGGAGAAAGCAGATTGGGGGAGGGGATAGTCAATGGGATCATTGTTTTGGGGGTGATGGGTAGGGGAAAGGCTGGAAGAAAATTTGTAACTCAAAACCTTGTGCAAATGAATGTTGTAAACTAAAAATAAACATAAAATTTAAAAAAAGACTAACTCAAATGACAAAGAGGCCCAAAAAGTCAATGAGGAGAATAATGTCTTATAAAGCATATATTGCCAGATGGAAAAGGAATTTCAAAAACTCACTGAAGAAAAGTATTTCAAAATTAGCTTGGAACAAATGGAAGTTAATGACATTATTAGAAATCAAGATACTATAAAACAGATCCAAATGAATAAAAAAAATAGAAGGCAATATGAAATATCTCATTTTAAAAACCACTGACCTGGAAAATATATCCAGGATCGAGAATTTAAAAATTATTGGACTACCTGAAAGGAAAATTTTGATTGAAAAATGAGCCTAGACATCATCTTTCAAAAGATTATCAAGGAAGACTGCCCTGATATTCTAGAACTAGAGGGCAAAACAGAAATTGAAAGAATTCACCAATCACCTCTTGAAAAAAGATCCAAAAAAGAAAACTCCTAGGTATATTATAGCTAAATTCCAGAGTTCACAGGTTAAGGAGAAAATACTACAAGCAGTCAGGAAGAAACAATTTGAATATTGTGGAAACACAATCAAGATAACACAAGATCTAGCAGTTACAAGGGTTTGAATATGAAATTCCAGGAAAGGAGTTAGGATTAAAACCAAGAAACACATGCCCAGCAAAACTGAGTATAAAACTTCAGGGGAAAATATGGATATTTAATTGAAAAGACCAGAGCTGAAGAGAAAATTTCACTTTCAAATACAAGAAGCAAGAGAAGCATGAAAAATTAAACAGGAAAGAGAAATCATAAGGAACTTTAAAAGTTGAACTATTTACAATCCTATGCGGAAAGTTGATATTTGTAACTCATGAGTCTTTTCTCAGTATGAAGATTGTTGAAAGGAATATATGTGTATGCATATACACAAATACATACATATATGTGTATAGGTGAGCACATGTGTCTATATGTACATGTGTGTGTACATATATACATAGACAGAGGGCACAAGATGAGTTGAATATGAAGGGATGATATCTAAAAAAACAAAATTAAAGAGGTGAGAAAGGAATATATTGGGAGAAGGAGAAAGGGAGAAATAGATTAGTGCAAATTATCTCTCGTAAAGGAGGTAAGAGTAAGCTGTTACAATGGAGGGGAAGGGCAGGAAAGTGAAAGGGAATAAGTCAAACTTGTTCTCATCGGATTTAGCTTCAAGAGGGAATTACACACTTGTTCAACTGGGTATCTTACTCTACAGTAAAGTAGGGGGTAAGGGGATAAGAGGGGAGATGATGGAAAGGAGGGCAGATTGGGGGAAAGGGAAGTTAAAAGCAAACACTTTTGAAAAGGGACAGGGTCAAAAGAGAGAATAGAATAAATGGGAGACAGGGTAGGATGGAGGGAAATATAGCTAGTCTATCACAGCATGGCTGCTATGGAAATGTTTTGCATATCTACACATGTATAAAATATATTGAATTGCTTGTCTTCCTTGTGGGCAGGTGGGCAGGTGAGGAGGGAAGAAAGGAGAAAATTTAGAATTCAAAGTTTTGGAAATAAATTTCAGAAAATTATATTTATGTGCAACAGAGAAATAAGACAGAGGCAAATATTAAATACAACTTGCCCTACAAGAAAATAAGGAGGAGAGGTATGGGGGGATATAAAAAAAGCAGATTGAGGAAAGGGGTATTCAGTATGCTTGCCATCTTGGGGTGGGATGTAAGGGTGATATGGGAAGAAATTTGTAACTCAGAATCTTGTGGAAATAAATGTTGAAAACTAAAATATAAAAATAAATATTTTTTTAAAGAAGGCATTCAATTTCCAATACCAGACTTGAGAATTGAGGAATAGAGTGAATGGGACTTGGCATCAGTAGAGGATATCCTCCATGTGGAGAGGCATTCAGCTAGGGTACTTTCTAACTACCCAAAAATCTCTTCAGTGAAACAATGAACTGTGAACTGCCCATGATGGTAGCAGGCCCTAAAAAAATTACAATGAGAGGGAGAGAGTCAGAAAGTGAGTGATAAGGAGAATAAGTTTGAAGGAAAAGATTGAAAGTGTCAAAGACTTTAAGAAGAAAACTCAAGACCTTGAACATAAACAGATAAATCAACAGGAAAAGCAGTAACAGCAACAGTAATGATAATCTTTTGTGAAGAGAAACTGGAAAAAAAAAAGAAAAATGATCTGACTCTCAAGACAGACAACCTGTGGACTTTGAAAAGGGCATGGAATCACAAGACACTGTTACTGAGTGGTTCAAAAGAGAAATGAGGATTATGAAAGCAAAATTCATGTCTTTCACAGAAAAAAAACAAGTAAAAAATAGAATAGAAAAACTTTAATCTATAATAACAAGCTTCAACAATGAAATACAAGAGAGGAAATCAAATTATGAATGCAATTACACAAAAATATAGGGCAATCTAGAAGAGAGCAAAAAAAAGTTACATTAAAAGAAATTATGCTCAATATGCAAGTTAAAGATAGTGAACTCAAAGATAGGATGTGAATAAACAGCCTAAGACACATAGGTCTCCAACAAACACTACAGAATGGAAAACCTTAAGATTATATTGAAGGAAATAGTAGAATAGTACTGCCAAGAACTACATATAGAAAATGAAATTCCAATAGAAAGAATATAATAGAAGAGTTCCACAAAGAACTATAGAAAAATTAAATTTCAATTGAAAGAACTCACAGATCACCTTCAGAGGGAAAAAAAAATAACTACAAACTCTAAGACCCATAGTTAAAATTTACAATTCAATTCAGAAACCACAAGTCCAGTAAGCTATCAGGAGAGACACCTTCAAATACAAAGAAAAAGACATTAAAATAATTCAATTATATTCTGAATGTACTAGGAAAAAAAGAGGCTAGAGTGGCACAATGTGTTCTACAAGGCACAAAACTCAAGATGCAGCCCAGAGTGCCCTTTTCTTGCAAATCTGAGCTTAAGCACACAGGACTAAAGATGAAAATTCATTAATGAAGAAGAACGATGATTAAGTCTTATCCTGAAAAATTCTAATGACAAATGTAGCTTTAATAGAGTAATTTTTTTGATCCACGAAGTACTTCACAAACATTATCTAATTTAATCTTTAATGCATTCCATTAGGTAAACAATGAAATTACCATTACAGGCCAATATGCAGAGAAGTTAGATGACTTTTCCAAAGTCACAGAGTTTTGAACAGTAAAATCTGAATTCTTGTTACACAAAGTGTAGGGGTGTTCCTATTATATGTGGTTGTCTTTAAAAAATGCAAACTAATATAAATAGACATATTAAAAGATTTCAACTTAAAGTTTCATTAAGCCAAACCTCACAATGCAGCTCTTTTAAAAGAGGAAGATTTTCTCTGACTTATTCACATTCTTTTGCTGTGGCACCCTTAACCTCAAATGTCTATACTTTCAAGAAATAATGATCATAGTTACTGATAGATATGTAAAGTTCTAAAGTTTTCAAAGTATTTAATGCATTATCTCATTTGAGCCTCACCACCAGCTTGTGAAGTGTCACAAATACCATCATCATTTTACACATAAAAAAATTAATACTGAGAATTTAGATAACTTTCCAACAGTCACTGAGCTATTAAGTGTCAAAGGTAGTCTTCTAATCCTGGATTTTCTTCAGTATACCACAATTCATCTGTAGATATGTGTAACAACAAGCACCCTAACATAACCAGGATGGCTGCTACTACAGGTTCTTTAATCTGCTTTTATAAAGGAAAACAACTCAAAAAGGGTTAAAAATCTCACTTTAATCATACATATATATATATATATATATATATATGTATACACACACGTGTGTATGTGCGTGCGCGCGTGTGTGTATCATATACTTAGTTCAGGGGAAAAAGTCAGCACCCTGAACTTCAGAAAATATAAACAAAAATTACAATAAGACAAATACAGAGAAAATAATTCAACAGACAAACAGACAAGGCTTCTAGCTATCTGACCATTACATACATACACTGCCTAATAAGAAAGTAACAAAAAGTGGGTCTTCCTGAAAAACAAGCTTCCCCTAAGCAAGCTTCTCTTGTTTGGCTCTAAGTGAAGCCCATTAAGGGACATGGAATATCTTCAAATTCCCTTACCATTACATTATGTTTCCTATTGGGGTATAAGGATTCTTCATATTGAACTGACTTTTTAAAAATCTAGTTTTGGAAATAGTAAAAAGAAGTTGTGACAGGGGGAATATTAGAGTGCACTCCAATAAACATGTCAGGGGATAAACCTGCAAGTATCACCTCATGAAAGATGTGCTGAGATGCCCTGGTTTCTTTGAGCTAGAAACACATTATCTTAGAGCTTAAGGACTGAGAAGCTTTGAGGTGAAAGAGATATCTTCTTGATTAGCAATTGAACCAGGAAGAGCTACCCACTTTTTAGACTTTAAAAGGGAATTGTTACCACTCTTTCTCTCTCATTCTTTCTATTTCCAGAAACATTTGTAGCATGTAACTTTTTCTCCCTGACCTTTTCATAAAGATTAGAAAAGATTTGCTATTCCTACCCTGGGGAACTTTAGAACTGCAGTTGGCCAATGCAAATTTCATATTGCATCTAAAGTTACCTCTTTTGCTTTCTAACTTTTTCCCTGAGCAGAGGTGAATCTCATGATGAGCATCTCAGTTGTGGAGGCCAACTTATATATTTGAGAGTTTGGGAGTATCCAGATCACTCATTCAATGGCCGCTAACTTCACTTTAGTTAGTTTCCCCTACATATGCTACAGTGCTTCTTGGAAGAGAAGATGACCACTAAAAGGAACATGAACTCAAGCTCAGGTCTGGCTTGTCACAAGTCATGGAAATTGAAGTAGACAATATAAAACAGAAGTGATGATTAAATATCATTTTGTCAGTCCTACAAAATAGTTTATGCTTTGATATTTTTATATCAACCTACCATAAGAGTAACAGTAGTTACATTATTGTTGCTTTTTAAAGTTTCGTTTTTTTTTAAATTATTGTGCCCTTCTTATTCTTTTTTTTTCTTTTCTTTTCTTTTTTTTTAAGCAACCGGGGTTAAGTAACTTTCTCAAGGTTACACGGCCAGTTATTTCTGGGTGTGGTGCTGAGTGTCTGAGCCCGGGATTCAATCTCCAGGTCATCCCAACACTGGAGCCGGTGCTCTTACTCGCTGAGCCACCTGGCCACCCCTCCTTCTGATTCTTTATACCACTAACTGTATTGACTTGGGGAAGTCATTTAACTGCTACTTTTCTCAGTTTTCTTATATGTAAAATTAGATTAATAATAGCACCTCCCTCACAGGATTGTTGTAAGGATCAAATGAGATAACATATGTAAATCACCATAAAACATTTAAATCACTATGTAAATATTAAATTGATGATAGTAGTTGGAAGATGATGATAATTTAGCAGTTCTTCAATGTAGAGAATACTAACAGTTATTCTATTCCCAATCCACAATGTACATTGCCCAATTCTGTACATTATTTCTTTGAAGACCCTAGCCATCCATCATATCTAATCTTAAAGTGATTTTCCCCCCAGGTTAAGAAGAAGAAGATAAAAAACAAAATAATAATCAAACTCCTTTGTTCAGAGGACAAATGCCCCTGAGACTGAATGAAGTCTCTATGTGTGGGATCAGAGCTTTAAATGAAGACAAAAATGATGAGAGTGGGAAGGGATGTGGATGGAGTGAAGATGATGTAGAAAAGATGGCAATTGACTTGAGCTCTCTGACTCCTCTTAACATCTTTACATAATGCTATAAAACCATTCCTAGAAGAGCAGAACCCACAAAAGGATGAAGTGACATAATTTTCCAGGTAAAGACAACTTAGAAGGTCAACAAGAAAGAACAGTCTGTCACATGTGAGTGAGAGTGGAGTTCAGTTTGGTACAGGTCACACCAGCATAGAGCCAGCACCAGCAAACCAGAAAGAGGCCTTGAGAGTCACTGAAACATTTGCTGCTACTTTCAGAGCATTGAGCCCACAAACAATAAGGGGGTCAAATAACTGATCAGAAGGCAGTTACAGGAGTCTCTGCTAGCTCTGAGGCAGGACTCTGTTGCTTTGCACATACTCCAATCTGGAACACTGTTTTGGGTGGCAGTTCCACAGTGAGGAGGAACAAGCATGCCAGATCTTGAGGCTACAGTGGATCAGGGACTCTTATCACAGTTCCAAAGGAAAAAAAGAGTACTTGTTTTCACTCACAGACCACAGTTCAGGCCAGGAGAGTTGTAAACACACCTCTCCTTAACTCATATTACCTTGGAAGAACTGCAAGCTTGCAGGTCCCTACAAGTGTTTTTGAAAACAGTTGTACAAAACCCCTGAAACTTGGGACAATGTATGTTTCACCCTGGAGGCAGAGCCTCATTTAAACAAAGAGTTAAAAGTCAAGAAACAGACAGGAAAAATGAGTAAACAACAGAAAAAATCTAAACATAGAAAATTACTATGGCAACATGAAAGATCAAAATATACATTCAGAAGAAAATAGCAGTCGCCTTTCCCCCAACATGGCACCTACGGCGAAGAAGGAAGCTGTTTTCCCCCCCAAGACAGAAGCCAAGTCCAAGGCCTTGAAGGCCAAGAAGGCAGTGCTGAAAGGTGTCCATAACCACAAAAAGAAGGAGATCCAAACATCCCCCACCTTCCGGTGACCCAAGACACTGAGACTTCGAAGGCAGCCCAAATACCCTCGGAAGAGTGCCCCTCACAGAAACAAGCTCAATCACTAGGCCATCATTAGATCACTGAGTCTGCTATGAAGAAGATTGAGGACAACAACACCCTAGTCTTCATTGTGGACATCAAGGCCAACAAGCATCAGATCAAGCAGGCCGTAAAGAAGCTGTATGACATCGATGTGGCCAAGGTCAACACACTGATCCGGCCCAATGGAGAGAAGAAGGCCTATGTCCATCTTGCTCCAGACTATGATGATTTAGATGTTTCCAACAAAATTGGAATCATCTAACTTGCTGTGTCCCCATTCCACCTATGATAAAAATAAAGTTTTCCAGAATTAAAAAAAAGCAAAGTCAAAGCTCTTACATCCAAATCCTCCAAGGGAAAAAAAATATGAATTACTCTCAGGCAACAAAAAAGCTAAAAATGATTTTAAAAATAAAGTAAGGGGGGTAGAGGAAATTTTTTTGAAGAGAAATGAGAGAGATGCAAGAAAATCATGAAAAGGTCAATGGTTTGGTAAAGAAGACAAAAAAAAAATAAAGAAAATGACACCTTAAAAGCAGAATAGATTAAATGGTAAAAGAGGTCCAAAAAAATGAGAAGAATGCCTTAATAAGCAATATTTGCCAAATGGCAAAGGAGGTCCAAAAGCTTGCTGAAGAAAATAAGCTCTTAAAAATTACAGTGGAGCAAATGGAAGCTAAAGAATTTATGAGAACTCAAGAAATAATAAAACAAAGCCAAAAGAGTGAAAATGAGAAATGAAAATGTTAAATATCTAATTGGAATAACAACTAACCTGGAAAAGAGATCCAGAAGAGAGAATTTAACCTTATTGGACTACCTGAACGTCATGATCAATAAAAGAGCCTATACATCATCTTTCAAGAAGTCATCAATGAAAACTGCCATGACATTCTAGAAACAGAGAGTAAAAGAGAAATTGAAAGAATCCACTGAATACCTCCTGAAAGAGATCCCAAAATGAAAATCCCAAGGAATATTATAACCAAATTCCAGGGTTCCCAGGTCAAGGAGAAAATATGTCAAGCAACCAGAAGCAATTCAAGCATCATGGAGCCGCAATCAGGATAACACAAAATTGATAGCTTCTATATTAAAAGATGGTAGGGTTAGTAATATGATATTCTGAAGGACAGAGGAGCTAGGATTACAAGCAAGAATCACCTACTCAGCAAAATTGAGTATAATTCTTCAGGGAAAAAAATGGATATTCAATGAAACAGAAGAATTTCAGGCATTCTTGATGAAAAGACCAGAACTGAATAGGAAATTTCCCTTTCAAATTCAAGACTCAAAAAAAACATAAAAAATTCTCCTGATTAAAATCCAATACTCTACTCAGGACACCACATTTCTATCTCTTGAATGTAGAGGTGAATGAATGAAACATCAGAGCAAAATTCATCCTAATCATCTTATAAAGGGCCTGGACTAAATTCCTCTCAACAAGTACTCTTTCTTTCTTATTTATATACCTTGTCCCCTCTCCTAAAGTAAAGTTGCTAGTTACAAATTTGCAGTTCAGTTTTTAGTTCTTCTGACCCTTCTCCTGAAACCACTTTCAGATAACGGTTCATTCTTGGCAGCATTCAGTCCATCCTAACCCAATTGAACCTAATTCAATAAGCATCTATTATGCATCTATTCTATGTAAGTAACTGGGCTTGAAAGACAAAGTTGAAAAAGGCAGATTTTGAGAAGCTTTAAATTCTCATGGGGGCATAAAATATATAAAAAATAAGAATAAAGAAGATAATTTGAGTAGCAACATTGAAATAACAAGTAGACTGATCCAGAAAGATGGCTTCTGAACTGACTTAAAGGAATCTCCGTATTCTCAGAGGAAGGGGTGAGGAAGGAGTTTGTTTCAGATATTGAGGACAGCCTGGGAAAGGCATAAATTGAATATGTATCTGAAGAACATCAAAAAGGGCAAGTTGGCTAGAATGTGAAGTTTATAAAAAGTAGCAATGATCATTAAACTCAGTAAGATAGATTGAATGCAAATTATGAAGGCTAAGCAGAGGAATTTGTATTAATTCCAAAAGCAAGAGGGAGCCATTGTGTTCTCTTTTTTTTTTTTTGAAGATTGAAGCATATTTTTTCCACTTTATTTTTCTTGTGCTTTTTTTATTTAAATAGATTTTATTGACCTTTTTTTGTTTTTACATTACCTAGATTTCATCCTACATTTCTCTCACTCCTCCTCTCCAGATAAATTTTTCCTATACTTTTTTTGCTTTCCTAAAAATTAATTTCTCCGTTTATTTTTAGTTTACAAGATTCAATTCCTCGAGTTTCACATTTTGTTCCCTCACCTGTCCTCCCCCCACCCCCATGGCTGCATACAGTGAAGTATAGGATCTGTAAATACTTTCACATTATACATTAGTAAGGTTATAAAGACGGATTGTATCAGATGGAATGAAAAATAGTAAAGACGACATAAAACCAAACAGGAAAAGAAAAAAAGATCAGGCACGTTGCTTCAATCTGGATATAAAATCAGCTCTTTCCAGTTCTTTCTCTGGATGCATACATTTCTCTCCATCATGAGCCTTTTGGGATTGACTTATATCACTGCATTGCTGAGAAGAGTCCAGTCTATCAAAATTGGTCATCACACATACGTAGTGTATGTAATTGTGTATAAATTTCCCCTGGTTCTATTCTTCTCACTCAGCATCAATTCATATAAGCCTCTCAAGGTAAATATGAAGTCTGTCTGCTCCTCATTTCTTATAGCACAATAGTATTCCATAATATGCATATACCACAACTTGTTGAGTCATTCCCCAATTGATGGGCACCCCTTAATTTCCAATTTTTTGCCAGCACAAAAAGAGCTGCTATGAACATTTTTGTACATATGGGTCTTCCTCCCACTTCTATGATCTCTTTGGGATATAACCCTACGAGTGGTATTGCTGGGTCAAAGGATTATGAAATTATTTATATCCCTTTTGGCATAATTCCAGATTGCTCTCCAGAAATCCTGGAGCAATTCAAAACTCCACCAGGAATGCATTAGTGTTCCAATTTGTCCACATCCTCTCCAGCATTTGTCATTTTCCTGTTCTGTCATCTTAGCCAATCTGACTGGTGAGATGCAGTACCTCAGAGTTGTTTTGATTTGCATTTCTCTAACCAGTAGTGATTTAGAGCATTTCTTCATGTGCTTATAGATATCTTTAATTTCTTTCTCTGAAAATTGCCTGTTCATATCCTTTGACCATTTATCAATTGGGGAATGACTTGTATTCTTATAGATTTGACTCAATTCTCTGTATATTTTAGAAATGAGTCCTTTGTCAGAGACATAGGTTGTAAAAATTCTTTCCCAATTTCCCATCTCCCTCTTAATCTTGGTTACATTGGCTTTATTTGTACAGAAGCTTTTCAATTTCATGTAGTCAAAATTATCCATTTTACATTTTATAATGTTCTCTAATTCTTGTTTAGTCAAAAAGTCTTTCCCTCTCCACAAATCTGACAGGTAAACTATCCCTTGTTTTCTGAGACTGCTTACAGTATCAACCTTTATACCTAGATCATGCACCCATTTAGATGTGATTTTGGTATTGATTTGGTATTTTCAATTGCATGCCCAATTCATTGACCTCCCTTTTCTCTAATTTAATCATGTATGCACTCAGGGATATAAAACTTCCCCTACGAACTGCCTTTAATGCATCCCACAAATTTTGGTATGTTGTCTCATTATTATCATTCTCTTGATTGAAATTACTGATTGTTTCTATAATTTCTTGTTTGACCCACTCATTAACTTTAGGATTAAATTGTTAATTTCCAATTAGGTTTTAGTCTGCCTTTCCATGGCCCTTTATTGCATTTAATTTTTTATTGCATCATGATCTCAGACGGATGCATTTGATATTTTTACCTTACTTCATAGAATTGTGAGTTTTTTATGTCCTAGAATGTGGTCAATTTTTGATTATGTGCCATGAATCACTGAGAAGAAAGTGTATTCCTCTTTATCCCCATTCAGTTTTCTGCAGATTCCCATTATACATACCTATCCTCTCTAACAATCTGTTAAACTCCTTAACTTCTTTCTTGTTTATTTTGAGGTTGGATTTCTCAAGTTCAGAGAGGGGGAGATTAAGGTCTCCCATTAATATAGTTTTGCTATCTATTTCTTCCTCTAATTCCTTTACAATCTCCTCTAGTAATTTCGATGCTATACCACTTGGTGCATATATATTAAGTAATGATATTGCTTCATTCTCAATGGTGCCTTGTAACAGAATATAGTATCCTTCCTTATCTCTTTTAATTAGGTCATTTTTTGCTTTTGTTTTATCTGAGATCAGCATTGCTACCCCTGCTTTTATTTTTTACTTTAGCTGAGGCATGATATATATTTACTCCAGCCTTTTACCTTTACCCTGTGTGCATCCCTCTGTTTTAGATGTGTTTCTTGTAAACAGCATATTGCAGGACTATGATTTCTAATCCATTCTGCTATCCATCTCCATTTTATGGGAGAGTTCATTTCATTGATATTTACAGCTATGATTGTTATCTGTTTCTTTCCCTCCATCCTATTACCTCCCCTTTTAATGTTCATATTTTCCCCCTTCTCCCTTCCAACCTTAATAGTTTTCCTTTTGAATACCACCTCCCTCAGTATTCCCTTATCAGCCCCTGTCCCTTTTCTTCTCCTTCCCCCTTACTTCTTCCCTACATACTAGCCACCCCCCTCTCATAGCCCTCCTACTTCCTGTAGGATATTTTTATACTTAATGAAGTATGTTATTTCTTGTTTGCACCGAGAGTGACAGCAGCAAATGTCATGTGAAGCTCCTCTCTCTCCCCTCTTTCCCTCTAAAATGATACTTTTTGCTTTTCTTCTCCATAGAGTCTTATGCTTAACTGGTTGTTATTCCCTCCTTGCACCAGAACCAATGAGGGAAAAGCTCATGATTCTCATCTCCCTCCCTTCTTTTCCTCTGCTATATTGTTTTTATGACTTTTTTTTGGACATAATTTACCCTTTTCCACTTCATTCATTCCTCTTCTTCCATTGCAGTCCATTTGTAGCCCTTAATAAGATTTTTTTTATCATCATTTTGTGTATTTTATATTCATACCCTATACTTGCCTATAAACAGCTTGCTCTTATTAAATAGCTGTGTGTGTGTGTGTGTGTGTGTGTTTACCTTGTTTACTTTTCTATGTCACTCTTGTATCTTGTAATTGGAGGTTGAATTTTCCATTGAGCTCTGGCTTTTTCATCAGGAAGGTCTGGAACTCTATTATATTGTTGAATGACCATCTCTTTGCCTGGAAGAATGTACTCAGACTTGCTGGGTATGCGATCCTTGGTTGTAACCCCAGCTCTTTTGCCTTCCGGAAAATTGAATTCCACTGCCTCCAGTCTTTCAGTGGAGAGGCTGCTAAATCCTGTGCTATCCTCACTGTGGACCCTTGATATTTGAATTGTTTATTTCTTGCTGCTTGAAGTATTTTCTCTTTTACCTGGTAGCTCTGGAATTTGGCCATAACACTTCGAGAACTTTTCAGTTTGGGATCTCTTTCAGCAGATGTCTGGTGGGTTCTCTTGATTTCTATTTTACCCTCAGTTTCTGTATATTGGGGCAGTTTTCCTTAATGAGCTCTTGGAGAATGTTGTCCAGGCTCATTTTTTCATTATGGTTTTCTGGTAGGCCTATGATTTTTAGATTATCTCTCCTGGATCTGTTTTCCAGGTCAGTTATTTTTCCATTGAGGTATTTTACCTCTTTTTCTAATTTTTCATTCTTGTTGTTTTGTTTGACTAATTCTTGGTTCCTTATAGAGTTATTTGTTCGATTTGGTTGTTTCTAGTTTTTAGTAAATCACTTTCCTTGATTAATTTTCAGAGCTCCTTTTCCATATCATACACTTTTTTTAGAGAGATGCTTTCTTCATTATAATGTTTTTTTTTCTAATTCTGCAATTTTGGTTTTGAAGAATTACCATGTTTCCCCGATAATAAGACACTGTCTTATTATTTTTTTGGACACAAAAACAACAGAGGGCTTATTTTCAGGGGAGGGCTTATTTTAATGAACATTGACAGCAATTTTAATAAACAGGTAAATGTGAACAAAAAAATGTACCTTTATTCAATAAGCAAATCACTGGGGAAGAATAGGATGACGCGCTCACTGCTGCAGCTCTGATTGGATGCAACTCAGAGCGCGGCGTGCGTTTCACCTGGGGAGGGCGGGGACAGTTGTGTCAGCAATGCCATATTCACAATGCCTATAGAGATTACAAATATGCTGATATAATTATCCATCACAAAATACCTCAGGTTTGCCATTTGGGGAAATAAACTAGAAAA
>NW_027187391.1:52502304-52574446 GCF_028583685.1 Petaurus breviceps papuanus
ACTCACAGCAACCACCCAGCGTCCGGGAAGCGCGCTCCCAGCAGCTCTGGCCCCCAGCAGTGCTCAGCAGGAGTCCTTAGCAGAAAGTCCTGCTCCCAGCAGCTCTGGCCCCTGGCAGTGCTCAGCAGGAGTTCTAACTCAAAAAAAAAAAAAAAAGGGGCAACCACAACCGCAACCACAACCGCTGCCAACCGCCAACCGCAGGACCGTTAGCTGGGCTTTTCACTTTCTCTCGCTTTCCGCTTTCTCTTGCTCTGCTATGTCAGCACGTCCATGGGGCATGGAAGATCTTTAAATCCCATAACCCTTACAACAGTGCATACAGAGGGTACCATAATGTAGCGTGTAGCGCAGGGGATCACTTTCACTACAGTAGAAATCTCAATAGGACTTATTTTTGGGGGAGGGCTTATTTTAGAGGAATCTTACACAGTAAGGGGAGGGCTTATTTTCAGGATAGGTCTTATTATCAGGGAAACATGGGTATTCATTTTGTCTTCTATCTCTCTCATTTGGTTTTCAAAGTTCCTTTTGATCTTATCTAAGAGAGCTTTCTGTGCTTGGATTCCATTCCCTGTTGATGTTTCAGCTTTGGGTGTGGAGTCTACATTGTCTCCCTCTGAGTTCGGTTCCACCTCTGATTATAGTAGCACTCTAGAGTCTTTGTAGTCTGCTGTCTACCCACTTTGAGTCAGGGCTCTAGCCACGCCCTTCCTCTAGGGATCCCAATACTTTACTGTAGAGGGTGTTGCCCTGGGGCAATAGTTACTATACTTTCAGGGTGGGGGGGGAGGTGGGTGTTGGAGCAGGCTATGTTCACTCTGTCATCCTGGTCTTTGGAGGTCCTGATAGGGGCTTTTTAAAAAAAATTTCTGGGCTATGAAGTGGTAGCCCCAGGAGTATTTGCCATCCAGGACAGGGGCCCCTGTATTTAGTTCTCTCCTTGCTCTTTCCAGTCCCAGCCTTTTGGTGATAGGCCTGTAGTGGCCCTTGTCGTTGGTGGGACGACTTGCCCCCAAGTTGATCAGGTCTCCCCTGGGCCTGCCTCTGCATGGCGCTCACCGCCTCGGCCTGCCTCAGAGTGCCACTCACCTTCTCATTGTTTTCTTTAGAAGGCATGTTGGATGTTCAGACTTGAGCTTTAATGGGATTATTTTGATAGCTGTGTGAAGGATTGATTGGAAAGTGAACTAGAAGCCAGGAGTTCAAATAGGAGGCTGTTATGGAAAGGCTTCCAATAAATGAGTTAAGAATAAGCCAGCAAAAAAGAAAGACAAATAAACAAACAAACAAAAACAAAGCACAGAAGAAACAGAAAGAAGAGGGGGTGAAACAATCTTTTAATCCAAGAAACTTGGAAGATTGGCAAGAAAGGTCCATCTCATTTGGGTAAAAGGGGAGTGCATTCAAGGACAGGAAGCATCCCAGCAATTCAGCTGCAAGCGCAGCCTCTGCAAACCAGGGTGAGATCCTGAGTCCCAGTATGGGTGTGGCAGAGAAATGCCATGACAAGGACCCTCCACATACCTTAGCATAGCTAAGGGAAGCAGCAGACTCCAGTCTGGGGAACCACCGCATGTGCAGGAGCAACCCCAGGTAGGCAGGCATCCCCCATCAACTAGACTTCTATGTGCTTTAGCACAACTCAGGGAAAACAAGTATCCTCTAAAGACCAGATCTACATTACTTCAGTGTGGTACCAAGGAAACACAGGAAACCCTCCATTAGCCTCATACATGTCAGACAACACAGCTAGGACCCCAGTTCAAGCATCAGGTAAGTTTCTATAACTCTATGGCCTCCAGTAGTGCCATAAATTCTCACACACGTACCCTCAGCACAGCAAAAGACAAAAGGGTACCCTGTGGACCTCAGGATAACAGAAACCTCATCACAGCACCAGGTAAGTAGCCAGGACCTATACCACTGGAAAAAGAATTCTGAAACAGTGTCCCTTCTACCCTGTGTGAGGAGATCAAATTTAAAAGAAAGGAAAAAGTACCTCTCCCACCCAAAAAAAGATGAGTCAAAAACAACAACAAAAATAATATAAACATAAAAAGTCATTATGGTGAGAGGAAAGATCAAGACCCAAACTCAAAAGAGGACAACAATGTCAGAATACTTATGGGCAAGACTCCAAAGAAAAACTGGAAGTGGTTCCAAGCACAGAAAGAATTCATGGAAGAGCTCTAAAGGAAGTTTAAAAATCATATATGAGTGATAGAAGAAGAACTGGGAAAAGAAATGAGAGTGATGTAAGAAAACTATGGAAAAAAGGATTCAACAGATTGGAAAACTGATTAAAAAGTAAAATTCACCAAATGGAAAATGATATAAAAAATCTCCTGAAGAAAACAACTCCTTAAAGAGTGTAATTGGCTAAATGGGAAAGAAAGTACAAAGGCTAATTGAGAAAAACAACTTAAAAGACCAAATTGGTCAAGTGGAAGCTAATGACTCTATGAGACATCTAGAATTGATCAAATTCAAAATAATGAAAAAATGAAAGAAAATGTTAAATAAGTCATTGAAAAAACAACTTACCTGGAAAAAAATTTGAGGAGAAAAAGTATCAGAATCATTGGACTATACTAAAGCTATAATCAAAAGAAAAACCTATATAGCATCTTTCAAAAAATTGTCAAGGAAAACTGCCCTGGTGTCCTAGCACCAGAGGGCAAAATAGGAATTGAAAGAATCCACCAATCACCTCAGGAATAAGATCCCAAAATAAAAACTTTAAGCACCATTATGGCCAAATTACAGAGTTATCAGATCACAAGAAAAATACTGTAGTCAGCTAGAGAGAAACAATTTGAATTTCAGGGAGTCACAATCTGATTTACACAGGACTTGGCAGCTGCAAAATTAAAGGACTGGAGGTCATTGAGCATGATATTCCAGAAGGTAAAGGAGCTAGAACTACAACCAGAATCACTTACCTAGCAAAATTAAAAATAATGCATCAAGGGGAAAAATGGCTATTCAATGAAATAAAAGAATTTCTAGCTTTTATAATGAAAAGAACAGAGCTAAACCAGAAATTTGACCTCCAATATCAAGACTCAAGAGAAACATAAACAGGTATAAAGGGAAAACATAGCACATTCAAGAGAGCCAAACTATTTGCATTTCTGCATGGAAAGTCATACTTATTTTTAAATTTGTATAACTTCAGTACACTTAGAAGTAATATACATAGACAGAGGGTGGAGGCATAAGGTGAGTTTGAGGGCATGACATAAAATATTAAGAATGAGAAAGAGAAATACAATGGAAACAGAAGTAAGGGAGAGATAGAATGGAAATTTATTTCATATGAAGAAGCATGAAAGGCCTATTGCAGTGGAGGGGAAGACGCAAGGGTGGGCAACAAGGATAATTTGAGCCTTACTTTCATCAGTATTGGCTCAAAGCAGGAGTCATTTACACCATAAGTTGAATATAAAAAGCTATCTTACCTGACAATGAAGTAAAAGGGAGGAAATCAATTAAAATGAGGGTGGGGATTGTCATAAAGTAGGGAAGACGAGGGGAGGTGGTAGACAGAAGCAAAACACTGGAGAGGAGGGAGAGGGGGAAGGAGAAAGAGGACAAACAGGAAGAAGAATATCAGGATGGAGGGAAATACACAGGGAGTAATTGTAACTGTAAATGGGAATGGGGTGAACTCTCCCATAAAATGGAAGCAGATAGCAGAGTAGATGAAAAAGCAGATTCCTACAATATGTTGTTTATAAGAAAAAAAATTGCAACAGAGAGACATACTCAGATTAAGTTAAGGGAAAAGAGCAGAATCTATTATTCTTCAGCTGAAGTAAAATTTAAAAAGCAAGTGCAGGAATCTTGATCTCAGACAAAGTAAAAGCAAAAAATGGAACTTGCTAGAGAGGTACCATAGAAAATGGAGCAAGATCAATACTAAATATACATGCACCAAGTAGTATAGCATCCAAATTCTTTTTTTTTTTAAAGCAATCAGTGTTAAGTAACTTGCTCAAGGTTACACGGCCAGTTATTTCTGGGTGTGGTGCTGATTATCTGAGCCTGGATTTGATCCTGTTCATCCCGACACTGGAGCCGGTGCTCTTACTCGCTGAGCCACCTGGCCACCCCCATTCAAATTCTTAATGTGTATTACAAGAAGAAATAAACAGAAAAATTTTACTAGTGAGGGACCTCAACTGTCCCTTCTCAGAACTCCATAAATCCAACTAAAATTAAAAAAAAAATAAACTAAGGAGGTAAATAGAATATTAGAAAAGTTAGATATGATAGATGTTTGCAATGATTTAGACATAAAGTATGAAATGATAAGCAAATTAAAAGAGCAAAGAATAGTCTATCTGTCAGATATATGGGGAGAGGAAGAATACAAGACAAAATAGAGAGTATTATAAAATGTAAAATACATCATTTAGATTATATAAAATTTTAAAAAGCTTTTTAACAAATAAAAAAGTACAACAAAGAATGAAAGGCAAGCAGAAAATTTGGGAAAATCTTTACAGGAAGTATGTCTGATAAAGGCTTCATTTCTCAAATATAGAGAAAGAGCTGAGTCAAATTTACAAAGAATACAAGTACAAATTTACAATACAAGCCATTACCCAACTAATAAGTAACTAATAAATAGAACACACAGTTTTCCAATGAAGAAATCAATGCTATCTGTAGGCATATGAAGAAGTACTCTTAATCACTTATAATTAGAGAAATGCAAATTAAGATAACTGTGAGGTAGCACCTCACAGTTATCAGACCTCACACCTATCAGATTGACTACTATGGCAAAAAAAAAAAAGAAAAGGAAAATGTTGGAGTGGATGTGGAAAAGTAAGACACTAATGCACTGTTGGTGAAGTTGTGAACTGCTCCAAACATTCTGGAGAGCAATTTGGATCTGTGCCCAAAAGGACAACCAAATTGTGCATACCCTGTGATCCACTATTACCACTACTATGTATGTATCCAAAAAGAGATCATAAAAAGGGGTGGGGGAAGGACCTACATGTGCAAAAACGATTTACAGCAGCCCTTTTTGTGTTGGCAAAATATTGGGAACTAAGGTAATTGTTCATCAACTGGGGAATGACTGAAGTATATGAATGTAATGAAATACAATAAAAAATGATGAACAATAAGAATTGCAATAAGTACAATGTTGTTGCTGTTGTTTAACCTTTGTTCTTGATAGGATCATGACATCAGGGAAATGATGCTTTGATATTCAGGGGAATTGCATTTAAGTGAGGAAAGGTTGTGTGGAGTCACCAGCTTTGCCTTCTCCTCCAGAGCATTTGGGTTTGGGGAAAGCAATAGAACAGGACAACAGGAGATTACCCTGGTAGAAGTGGGGGACTTTGGTCTTTTTAACTTCAAGTCTTTAATAGATTTGACTGAGGGAATACACATTCAGTGATTAAGGCTGGGTAAAAAATGAGGCAGAGAATGGTTTCTTTTATTTACTCAAAAAACAAAATAAAATCAATGTGGGGAAGCAAGGCCTTTAGGGCTTCTGACCAAAACAGAAATGATTAGTATTTATATTCACTCTGAACCAATCAGGGTCCAAAAAATGATCAAATGATACTTGGCCTGGGACCATTTTTAGCCAATCAATAAGAAATGATGATCAGACAGATTTCAGAAAACCCTGGAAAAACTTGTATGAACTGTTGCAAAGTTAAATAAGCAGAACCAGGAAAACATTGTTCACAGTATCAGCAGCATTTGTAATGACCAGCTATGAATGTTTCAGTTCTTCTCAGGAACACAATGATCTACGGCATGTACAAAGGACTCAGGAAGAAAAATGTTGTATATATCCAGATAAAGAAATGTTGGAGGGGCAGCTAGGTTGTTCAGTGAATAGAGCACTGGCACTGGAGTCAGGAAGTTCTGAGTTCAAATCCAGCCTCTGACACAACACAAAATCTAGCTGTGTGACATTGGGAAAGACACTTAACCCAACTGCCTTCCAAAAAAATGGCAAAAAAAAATTGTTGAACTCTGAATGCAGATTGAAGAATATTTTTCTTCACTTACTTTATTCTTTTTTTTAAATTCAATTAGAAAAAAATAATTTTAATTTAACACATAAAGATGTTCAGGCAGGAGTAAGGTCAACAACTTCTTTTCCAAATGGTAGTAGATCTTAGATGAGCTAGACAAAAGAAATCCACTGATAGCTATGAAAGGGAAATAGTCAATGAAAGTTTACTGTCCACAATGAACTTGCACTCACAAATTCAAATAGTTGCATGCTTTTCTGGGTTTGTCCACATGGACACTAAAATGGTGTGTTAGTGGTGGTGGTTATGGTGGATTTTTTTCTTTTTCTTTTTTTCTTAATATTTTAAATTTTTAAAATTTAATTTAATTTTCTAATTAAATTTTATGTTTATTGGAGTTTATGTCATTCATCTCCAAAAGATTTTGAGTTACAAATTTTCTTTTGGTCTTTACCCTAACCACCACCACAAAACACTCTATGTCCCCTACCAAATCTGCTTTCTCCTACATCCACCCTCATTCCCCATCCAACTTTAAAGTAAGGCAAGATGTATCTGTATACCCCAGTGCCTGTATATCTTATTTCACAGTTGCATGTAAAAAATAATAATTTTTTTAAACATTTGATTTAAAAACTTTGAATTCCAGATTGTTTCCCTTCCTCACCAGTCACCCACCCTTACTGGGAAGATAAGAAATACAATATAGGTCGTACATGTGTAGCTATTCAAAACATTTCCATAGTGGATATATTGTGAAAGACTGACTATATTTCCCCCCCATCCTATCCCACCCCCACTTGTTCTATTCTCTACTTTAATCTTGTCCCTTTTCAGAAGTGGGTGCTTCCAACTTCCCTCCCCCCGAGTTTGCCCTCCCTTCCACTGTCCCCTCTCTCATCCCCTTTCTCCCTTCCCTCCTGTATGGTGAGATACCCTAATTAGTGTGTATGTCATTCCCTCCCTAAACCAAATTCAATTAGAGTAAATTTGACTCATTCCCTTTTGACTTCCTGTCCTTCACCTCCATTGTAACAGTTTTCCCTTGCCTCTTATATATGAGATAATTTACCCCAATCTGTCTCTTCCCATCTCCTTTCATTATATTTCTCCCTCACCTCTCATTTTTACCTTTTAAGTATCATCCCTTCATACATAATTGGTCTTGTGCCCTCTATGTATACTTGTACACATAGATACACACATTCACATATATACCCTCCTATATAGACATATATGTATGTATGTATGTGTGTGTGTGTATATATATATATATATCTCCATTTATATTCCCTTCAACTATTCTCATACTGAGAAAAGTCTCATAAGTTACAGTTATCATTTTTCCATGTAGGAATGTAAATAGTTTGACTTTGATAAGTTCTTTATGATTTCTTTTCCCTGTTTTCCTTCTCATGCTTCTCTCACTTCTTGTATCTGAATGTCAAATTTTCTATTCAATTCTGTTTTTTTTTCCATCAATAATGCTTTAAAGTTCTCTATTTTGTTGAATGATCATACTTTCCCTAGAAACATGATACTCAGTTTTTCTGGGTAGGTGATTCATGGTTTTTTTTTCCTTTATAAACAGGTATTTTATTTTTTTTAAATCTTTTTTTTTAATTAATTTGTTTGTTTCCTTTTAGTTTACAGGATTCAATTCCACAATTCCTTGAGTTTCACATTTTGTCCCCCTCCCTCCCCACCTCCCCCATGGCAGCTTATAGTCAAGTATAGGATCTATAAATACTTTCACATTATACATTAGTCAGGTTAAAAGGATGGATTGTACCAGCTGGAATGAAAAATGGTAAAGAGGACATAAAACCAGATAAGAGAAGGTAAAAGATCAGGTATTTTGCTTCCACCTGGATATAAACTTAGTTCTTTCTAGTTCTTTCTCTGGATGCACATATTTCTCTCCATCATGAGTATTTTGGGATTGACTTATATCACTGCATTGCTGAGAAGAGTCCAGTCTATCAAATTTGGTCATCACAAATACGTTGCGTCTGTAATTGTGTACAGATTTCTCCTGGTTCGACTCTTCTCACTCAGCATCAGTTCTTTTAAGCCTCTCCAGGTAAATATGAAGACTGTCTGCTCCTAATTTCTTATAGCACAATAGTATTCCATAATATGCATATACCACAACTTGTTCAGCCATTCCCCAATTGATGGGCACCCCCTTAATTTCCAATTCTTTGCTACCACAAAAAAAAGAGCTGCTATAAACATTTTTGTACATATGGGTGTTTCTCTCACTTCTATGATCTCTTTGGGATATAACCTTAGGAGTGGTTTTGCTGGATTAAAGCGTATGAAAGTATTTATAGCTCTTTGGGCATAATTCCAGATTGCTCTCCAGAAAGGCTGGATCAGTTCACAACTCCACCAGCAATGCATTAGTGTTCCAATTTGCCCACATCCTCTCCAGCCAGAACATCATATTCCAAGTCCTTCGACCTCTCAATGTAGAAGCTTTCAGGTCCCATGTTATCCTGACTGTGTTTCCACAATATTCAAATTGTTTTTTTTTCTTGGCTCCTTGTAATATTTTCTCCTTGATATGGGAATTCCAGAACCTGGCTATAATATTCCTAGGAGTTTTCTTTTGGGGATGTTTTTCAGGAGGTGATTGATGGATTCTTTCAACCTTTATTTTACCCTCTAGTTCTAAAACATCAGGGCAATTTTCCTTGAGAATTTCTTCAAGGATGATTTCTAGGTTCTTTTTTTGATCATGGCTTTCAGGTAGTCCAATAATTTTTAAATTATCTCTCCTGCATCTATTTTTCAGGTCATTGTTTTTTTTTCCAATGAGATATTTCACATTGCCTTTTATTTTTTCATTTGTTTGGATCTGTTTTATAGTATCTTGATTTTTCATAAAGTCATTACCTTCCATTTGCTCCAATCTAATTCTCAAGGAATGATTCTCTTCAGTGAGCTTTTGAGATTCTTTTACCATCTTGCAAATTCAGTTTTTAAGGCACTCTTCTTCTCCTCATTGGCTTTTTGAGGGTCTTTTGCCATTTGAGTGAGTCTATTTTTTAAGGTATTATTTTCTTCAGTCAGGTTGTTGATGCTCTTTTCATGATTTTCTTGCATCATTCTCATTTCTCTTCCCAATTTTTCCTCCACTTCTGTTATTTGGTTTTCAAAATCCTTCTGAAGCTCCTCTATGGCATGTAACCAATTCATTTTTTTCTTGGAAGTTTTTCGTGCAGGAATTCTGATTTCATTGTCTTCCTCCTGTTCCATCCTTTGATCCTTTTTTTTTCTCCAAAAAAGGAATCCAAAGTCATATTGCTGTGCTTGCCTTGTTTCCTTTCCTTGCTCATGTTGCCTCTGAATTATTTGACTTTTGAGATTTTTGCCACAGTAGAGCTCTGCTTCCAGAGAGGAGAGTTTTGTCCCAAATTGCTGGGGTTTTCACAGCTGCCAGAGCTATTAGTTTGTTGCCCTCTCAGAAGCCTCCCCTGGCTCTGGCACACTGGTCACACACCCCAGGACCTCCATCCCAGACAGTAATCCAGATCCAAGCAGGTTAAAGCAAGAGTGTTTACCCCTCAGACTCGTTGGTTGGTCCCCATATAATCTGCAGGCCAGGAGTTCTGAAGCAGCCATGAGGTGGAAGGTGCTGCACCTCAGCTGTTTCTGCCTCCGGGGGCAGAGGCCGGACAGAACTCCCGGACCTCCTGTTCCCAAAAAGTCCACACTGAACTCTCACCTTGTCTCTGGTATCTATGGGTTGATAATTCTGGAACCACCATAGCTGCTGCTGATCCACTCTCCCCAAGTCCTTCCAGGCTGGGCTGGTCATGGCTACCTTGAGGCTAAAACCATGGACTCACATGGGGCTGGGCTCTGCTCCCAGAGTGTTGTGATGGACTCTTCCTCCCGGCCTGCTGGACTGTCTTCATTGGGAGGTTTGTTTCTCTGTGTCACTTTGTAAGTTCTGTAGCCCTAAAGTTTGTTTAGAGCCATTTTTCATAGGTATTTGAGGTGATTATGGAGGGGGCATATGAAGTTTTCCTGTTTCTACACCACCATCTTGGCTCCACCTCCACTTACTTTATTCTTTCTTTTGCTCTCTCTTTTGATATGTTTCCTCTTTCAAATTGTAACTAATATGGAAATATTTTCCCATGATAATACATGTATGGACTATATCAAGCTATTCCCCATTTTTAGAAGATGGGAGTGGAGAGAAATAGTGAGAGAAATCTGGAACTCAATATCTTATAAAAATGAATGCTAAAAATTTTATTGACATTTAACTTGGGGAAAAAAGCAAAATACTATTTAAAAAAGATGAGATCCCCAGTACCCTGTTATGAGTGTGGTTTTGCGTGTATATGCATTGTTTCTCATTCTTAGCTAAATATTAACATGTCTTTTAAAGCCTAGAATTGAATAAATTAATCATTTTATAAATGAGAAATATTGTCCATTAAAATAATCCAATGATGATCCTAGAAACAAAAATCCATCCTTTTAGTTCTATGATTTTTTTGATGATTTGAAGGGTGTAGCACAACCACTGAAGAATCTAAATTATATGTGACTCCCAAAATCATTAAGAGACAAACAGTGTATTTAAGGATGCTTTTGTAGCAAGACTTTAAGAGATGGGGGTGGCTAGGTGGTGCAGTGAATAGAGCACTGGCCCTGGAATAAGGAGGACCTGAGTTCAAATCTGGCCTCAGACACTTAAACACAAAAACTAGTCTTATGACCTTGGGCAAGTCACCTAGGCCCCATTGCCCTCCAAAAGCAAAAAAAAAAAAAAAACTTTAAGAGATGGTATAAAATGCTTCATCCATGAAATATATAATCAGAATAAGATGTAGATTATTCAAGTAATGAGAAAAAGGAATAACAGAATCCAGGTACTACATTTTCATCTGTGGAATGTTTAAATATGAAGAGGTAAGCCTTCAACATGATGAATAAACCTTCCATAAAACATTTCTAAAAGTGTGGCATAGATGGGTTGTGATCTGGAGCTTTGGAAGGATTCCATACATTGATAAGTTCTCAAATCTCTTGAAGAATTTAAATTTATTTTTAAAAGTGATTATTTAAGAAAAAGTATTTAATTAGAAGTGCCAGTATTAACATTAGTATGTGTCAGCAATAGGAAATTATAACCATAGACTTTGGATTCTTTATTATTTTATGAAGCTTAGTATCTTTTTGGGTCCTTTTTAAAAGGGAAATTGCTGAGGAAGCATGCCCATAAAATGTTGTATAGCAGAAAACAAAATCTATTTATGTTCAGCTATAAATAAAATAAGCACAATGACTCCAGGGTGTTGTGAATACTAGCAATTTACAAACATAAAGCAGAGTGAAAAGCAATAGCATATGAGTAGTCTTGGAGTTAATGATGGATTCATTTATATAAAACTGAGCAACAAGGCAATTGAAAGACTAACATTAGAAGACCTTGGTCTTATAAGAAAACTTGAGTGAGAATAATTGTAGGGGTTTTTGGTTAAACAAATATGGAACCTGAAATTCTATTCAACAAGCACCTAATATATCTTTAAAGTCTCTTCCAAGAGTGATCTTACATTTTTAAAAATCACTTTTCCTCCTTTCCCAGCATATCATAAAGCCTAATATGCCCCAATAATGACAGCATAATATATAAAATAAAATGTATATAATTGTGGGGGGGGGGATAAAGTGCTAAGCAAAGTCCAAGAAAGGACAGACATATGAGTTAAATGTAAGAATAATGACTTTCACTTCATACATAGGTTTATTTTCCATTACTTTGGCTAAGAAGCACAGCTAGCAATCAGGCACTGCACTGAGAGGGAAGCCTGGAAGGAAGATATTCCCTGTTACTTCTGAGACAATATTTACCTCTCTGCCTATGCTGGTTCAGTGAACTTAGCAAGAATACAATTAAGTAATGCTCATGCTGCCTAGATGAATCATTTAACAGGCATAGAGGCAAAACCATTAAACTGATCTAATGTATTTTTAGTACAGTTTATTATCCCAAAACATTGTTTGAGACATTTAAAGAGATGAACAAATCCCCCAGTCAGTATTTGAATGGTTATGGTTTCACTTAAAAGTGGAACAATGGAGCAAAATTTATTATCTTCAATAATAGAGTACAATTGGTTATTGTCAACCTTCCAGTTATCTCTCCTTTCTGACAGAAACTGAAACATGAAATGCCCCTACCCTTATGCTTACATGTTAAGGAAGGAATCTTCATAATGTTGCATCAACCAATCTCATTTCAAAATGATACTATCAAAATAATTTAATGAAATAACATGAGAAACAGCATGGAATAGTATATTAAAAGTACCCTTATATTTATGATAATCTCAGTTCAAGTGCTGCCTTTGACATATGTTAACCTTGACAAGTTCTTAACCTGTCAGTGCCCTTGGCAAAACTCTAAGAATATTGTTGGCAGATAAGATGCCCATTTTCTTTGGGAGAAGGCTTTTCTCCACCATTAGTTCCTTGAACTAATGCAAATATGGATTTCTTCTTTAAAAAGTTAATAAATAAGATCTTACAACCCAACTGTACCTTCCTTGAATCAATTAGCAATTTATAAAGTAATTGCTATTAGACTACTTGTCCCTGCTAAAATTTTTTCCATGTCTGCACAGAATGAGCTGATGAAATAAGTCAGGGAATGTCTGAAACAAAGTTCCATTGATTTTCTTTTGACATATTTCCTGAATATAAGTTGACCATTTTGTGGGAGGTGGGGAAGGGAGAAGAGGTTTCAAAAAAGTTGGTTTCTCATTTTCTAATGCCAGGGATTTCAAGAATAGGTTGTGGATAAATTTTCTCAGCAGGAACAAGATTAGAAAAGTTAATAAGAAATGGAAGGTAGCTGATAATTTGCCTTTCCTTAAATATCTTTGATGCATTTAGCATCTTCTGTTTGAATGGGTCATTGGAATAAATATGATCATCAATAGGAGTGAATTCCATGACATTTTGAGAGAATAGATGGGAAGCCTACAACATCAATAACTTAAAATTCCTACATATGGAGCAAACTGATGTGATCAGAAAATTAAAGTAGGGGATAAAGAAGAGTACATTCTACATTCAGTGACTTTGGGAGATGGCCTAACTCATCCCCCAAAGACCCCACAACCATTTGGTCTGACCAACAGGAATCAATGGAAAGTTGGACAGAATAATGGAGATTGTCAATGTAGTCATTACCATGTAGAATATATTTTCTCCTCGTGTTCCCCTCATAGAATTCCTAAATGATTTAAATGAAAAACCAACCTAACCTGGACTAGTTCCATGGATGGAGTTCTGTTTTAAAGAGGTATGTCATGGGGCAGCTAGGTGATGCAGTGAGTAAAGTGCTGGCCCCAGAGTCAGGAGGACTGGAGTTTGGTTCAGGCCTCAGACACTTAACACCCACACCCACACCCACCCACTCCCCCCACACACACACACACACAGAGAACAGACAAGCTGTGTAATCTTGGGCAAGTTACTTAGTCCCAATTGCCCTCCAAAAGGCAAAAAAAGGAGCTATGTTGTAGTGGGGCTACCCTTGTTTTGATTCGTCCCAGAGAATAGAATTATATAATCAATAGGTGGAAGTTTCCAAAAGGCACATACAAGCTCAACATAAGTAAAACAAATAAGCAAAAACCTTTAAAACAAAGTAGAATAGATTGACAGGTGCCAAAAAAATATTTCTTTCCTTAAGTATAGGGAATGTAACTGGAATTTCATGGGCATATGGAATGCCCAGGTAAGAAAATTCCAGCTGCAAAAGGAGGTAAACACCTTCTCCACAACAGGTCCCTTGGAGATACTTTAAGTGACTTGCTCAGGGTCACATAAGCTGTACAGATCAAAGACAGGATTTGAAAATTGAGTTTCTATCCACTAAGAGTTTTGCTACTCCATTAAAGAGCTTCCTTAGTAGAGTGAGTGGCTATATATTAAGGTTGTTGTATAGGTCATTTTTGTTCAAAAGGAGGTTGTACTAAATGAACTCTGAGGTTTATGTGTTCCTACCTCCCAATGCTTTTATGACACTGAATCATGACTGATAGTAAGGGAAAGGAAATACTCCACTAATGGTTTCATAATTTATCAATTACAAAACACCTAAAAGCAGAAATTTCAAAAATGAAATAAAATATAGAGTAATGATCCTTAAATACTTCACATTCTAAGGGGAGGAAAGAAAAATTATAAGCTAAACAGATGGACTATTAGTAGCAAACCAGTAAGTTAAATATAACTTTACAGATTTGGACACCTTCAACCCTGAAATGACAGAGAGTAAGTAGAATAGTTCAGAGAAGAATGTTGGCACAAAGCAGGGCTTTATATTTTTGCTCTTAATAACAATGATGCTTCAAGATGGTGGAGTAGAAACAGGACTTCCTCATGGCTCTGGCTTCCACCTCCTCCAATTCATGTAAAAAATTACTCTAGAAAAACGTTGGAGCTACAGAATCCACAAAATGACAGAGAGAAGCTAACCTCCTGCTGGAGACAGCCCAGCAGGCTGACAGGAAGGGTCTATCACAACAAGCTGAGAGCAGAACCCAGCACTGCTGGAGCTGGAGGTTTTAGCTTCAGGGAAGCCTGACCAGCCGTGTGCTGGAGGGACTTCTGATCAACAGCAGCTGTAATGGTTTCCAGAATTATCAACCCATAGATGCCAAAGACAAAGTGAGAGGTCAGTGTAGACTTTGCTGGAACAAGGAGTGTGGGGGTGTGATGCGGCCTTTGCTCCTGGGGTGAGAAGAAGCTGAGGCTCTGTGGCCATGCTGCTTCAGAGGTCCTGGCCTGCAGATTGTAGGGGGACCAAGCAACCAGTTTGAGGGGTAATTGCTCTTGCTCCAACCTGCTTGGATCTAGATTGCTGTCTACGGTGGAGGCCCTGGGGTATATGACCAGTTTGACAGCATGTTGAGGCTTCAGAGAGGGAGCCCAAATAATAGCTCCAGCAGCTGCAAAAACCCCAATGATTAGGATAAATCTCCCCTTTCTAGTAGCAGAGTTCTACTGTGGCAAAAGGCTCAGAAGTCAAGTAATTGAGTGGCAAAATGAGCAAGCAAAGGAAACAAAGCAAACAGCAATCTGACATTAGACTCCTATTTGGGGAACAAAAAAGATCAAAGCATAGGACAGGAGGAAGAGAGCAAAGTGATAACTCCTGCAACAAAAGCTTCCAAGAAAAGTATGAGCTGTTTACAGGCCATAGAGGACCTTAAAATGGATTTTGCAAACAAAATAAGATGAGTGGAGGAAAAATTGGGAAGAGAAATGAGAATGATGCAAGAAAATTATGAAATGATAGTCAACAACCTGAATGAAGAAAATAACACCTTAAAAATAGACTAACTCAGATGGCAAAAGAGGCTCAAAAAGGCAACCAGGAGAGGAATGCCTTAAAAAGCCAAATGTGCCAGATGGAAAAAGAATCTCAAAAGCTCACTGAAGAGAATCATTCCTGCAGAATTAGATTGGAGCAAATGGAAGCTAGTGACTCTATGAGAAATCAAGATACTGTTAAACAGATCCAATCAAATGAAAAAATAGAAGGCAATGTGAAATATCTCATTGGTAAAACCACTGACCTGGAAAATAGATCCAGGAGAGATAAATTAAATATTATTGGATTATCTGAAATTGAAAACCATAAAAAGAACCTAGAAATCATCCTTCAAGAAATTCTCAAGGAAAATTGCCGTGATGTTTTAGAACCAAAGGGCAAAATAGAGGTTGAAAGAATCCACTGATCACCTCCTGAAAAAGATCCTCAAAAGAAAACTCCTAGGAATATTATATCCAGGTTCCAGAATTCTCAGATCAAGGAGAGAATATTACAAGCAGCCAGGAAGAAACAATTTTAAGATTGTGGAAACATAATCAGGATAACACAGGATCTGGCAGTTTCTACACCGAGGAAATCAAAGGACTTTGAATATGACATATCAGAGGTCAAAGGAGCTGGTATTAAAACCAAGAATCAAATACCCAGTGAAACTGAGTTTCATGTTTCAGGGGAAAATATGGTCATTCAATGAATAGAGTACTTTCAAGCATTCTTGATGAAAAAAACAGAGAGTTGAATAGAAAATTTGACATTCAGATACAAGAAGCAAGAAAAGCATGAGAAGGTAAACAGGGAAAAGAAATCATAAGGAACTTATCAAAGTTGAACAATTTATATTCCTACATGGAAAAATGATAACTGTAACTTATAAAACTTCCTCAGTATGACAATAGCTGAAGGGAATAGAAATCTCTCTCTCTCTGTGTCTCTCTCTTTCTCTCTGTCTCTGTCTCTCTGTCTCTCTCGCTGTCTCTCTCTCTGTCTGTCTGTCTGTCTCTCTCTCTCTCTCTCTATATATATATATATATGTATTCATGCAAATATATGTTTATATAGCAGGGTATATGGGCATATGAATACATATGTGAGTGTGTGTATCTATGTGTACAGGTATACATAGAGAGAGGGCACAGGAGCAATTGGATAGGAAGGGATGATACTTAAAAGGTGAAATTAAGAGGTGAGAGAGGAATATAATGAGAGGAAATATGGGGAGAGAAAGAATAAGGTAAATTTTCTGATATAGAAGAGGCAAGGGAAAATTGTTACAATGGAGGAGAAGAACAGGAAGGCAAAAGGGAAGGAGTTAACCTTATTCTCACTGAATTTGGCTTAGGGAGGGAATGTCATACACACTAAATAGTGTATCTCGCCCTACAGGAGAGTAGGGAAGAAGGGAATGAGAGGGGGGATGATGGAAGAGAGCTCAGACTGGGGGGAGAGAAGTTTGAAACACCCACTTTTGAAAAAGGACAGGATAAAAGTAGGGAATAGAACAAGTGGGGGTAGGATGGGATGAAGGAAAATATAGTCAGTCTTTCACAATATATCCACTATGGAAATGTTTTGCATAGCTACACATGTAAAACCTATAATGAATTGCTTATCTTCTCAGTGACAAGGAAGGAAGGGAAGAATCTGGAATTCAAAGTTTTAAATTCAAATGTTTAATACATTTATATATATATATATATATTACAAATATATGTATTATATATATATATAATCCTATTATTACTCTTACTTTACATGCAACTGGAAAATAAGATATACAGGCACTGGGGCATAGAGATCTACCATGCCATACTTGAAAGTCAGAGCAGGGTTGGGGAAAGATATGGGAGAGAGCAGATTGGAGGATGGGATATTCAGTGGGATTGCTATTTTAGGGTGGTGGTTAGGTGAAAAATGGGGAGAAAATTTGTAACTCAAAATGTTGTGGAAATGAATTGTGTAAACTAAAAAATTTAAAAAAACAGTGAAGAAAGAAAAAAATAATGATGCTGATAGTTATAATATCACAAGTGTTTTAGCTTACAATTTTTATTTTTTATAATTTACAATTTTTCATTGTATTTATTTTACAGATGAAGAATCTGAGACTTCGGTTGTATTTTGCCTAGAGTAACACAGCTAGTAAGTACTTGATCAATTAATGAAGAAGTTGACATTTTAAACACAACTCATGATAGGATAAATGAGAAACAGTGAAGTTATTCCTACTGAGATGGGAAAAAGCAAAACTTTTTTAAGGACCAGTCATGTAGTTTGAAGTGGAAAATATGAGACTACAGCAGGAGAAAGAGCAATAAAATACAGGATAGTAATTAGCAGAGAACCTTGAAGTTCATATTAAAACTTTAGATTTGATTCATAAAGCAAAGTTTCAGCTGAATATTAAATCCTTCCCTAACAGCAGGCTCAAGGCTTAAAAGGAAAAATCATCAGTGAATCCAAATATGACAGTAATGAGGAAGGGAAGGAGAAAATATTGATGTTCACATGTCACTAATGAACATCATCTCTGTCACTTAACAGGTATATCCTGTAGTTTTTAAGTTCCTTCTTTCAGATGTCACAGCAGGATTGTTATACAAAGTCAAAAGGAGTCCATACCCCATGGCTGAGGTCAGGTTTCAAAATGAATATTTAAGTGGACACTGTGTGCCTATATTAAGAAAAAGTGGAAAGTTTTTTTTTTAAGTTTGTTAATGTACTTATTTCAGTACAATGGTTCCTTTATACTTTGAAAAAAAAAACAATAGTTTCATCATCGTGGCCATTTCTTCTTTAGACACAGATTACAATTCATCCACATTTTTTCATTGCATATGCTTTCTGTTTGTGTTTTTGCATAGATTCTCCATGGAGTATCTAATCAAATAACTGGAAAACTTCCTTTTTATTATTATATTGAGGTTTCTACTTGGCATCTATCTTCCTATTACCTGAATAACCTTCCTCCTTTTCTGGTTACATAGTTATTTTGTGATGTCCATAACAGAACTTCTTACACATAAGTCATCATTAGTTATATGGTACAATGATAAAACAGAAGTCCAAAAGAATGAGCATATAACATGCCACTCCCCTCTATCCAGAAAGGAGCTGAACTCAAAATGGAATATATAATATATAATATATAATATATATATATATATATATATATATATATATATAGAGAGAGAGAGAGAGAGAGAGAGAGAGAGAGAGAGAGAGAGAGGCTATGGCCAATATGGGAATTTGTTTTGCTCAACTAGGCATATATGTATTGAGAGATTTATTTTTTTTTCTCTTTCTTTTTAATTTGACTAGTGGAGAGAAGTGGGAAGTGCAAATTATTAGAAGACTAAAAGGTAGATCAAAAATTATTATGACTAGCAGTATTATCAAAGACATCACATTTTGGGGTGGCCAGGTAGCACAGTGAGTAAGAGCACCAGCCCCAGAGTCGGGATGACCCAGGATCGAATCCAGGCTCAGATACTTAGCACCACACCCAGAAATAACTGGCCATGTAACCTTGAGCAAGTTACTTAATCCCAATTGCTTTAAAAAAATGACATCACATTTGGAGAAACTTTGCCCTCCCCCCAAGAAAACAAGCCCACCAACACATTAATATGATTATCATATTTATTTTATGCTACATATATCTTTATGCATTAAATTATGTTGTATTTCATCGTTAATATTAGTTTGTGTGTCAATAAAATAATAATTTTAGAAGTAACATGCTGAACCTGGATTATCTCTTGGGGTTTACTTATAATTCTTAATTTTACCTTTTTTGTAATAATATTTTTTTGTGGAATCATATGTCATCCTTGATAGTTTCTATTCTTTCTTAATTTTTTTTCCTTGAGAAATTTGGAGTATTAATCTACCATTCATTTTGAAATCATTTTGGCTCCATGAATTTTGTTTTCTCTTTTTTTCTTTTCTCTCAGGATTATATAGTTTCAACTTGAAGAGAACTTTGAGACTTATCAGGTTCAAACACCTTATTTTATAAATAAAGAAATGAAGGCACAGAGAAGTTAAATGACTAGCCTAGGACCTCACATCTAATAAGCATGCTGAAGTAGAATGTAAACTCAGGTCTTCCACACTTCAAAGTTAGTACTATACAGACTTTCCTCTAGATCATCTCCAGATGCTTGGCCCCATGTCATTTTCATTAGTGTCAGAATGACTTTTTTACATGCTATATCAAACAGGGAATGTTGGGATATTGAACTATTGAAGGACTGGGAGAAAGGAAGCACTGAAAATGCATGTAATGTAAACTTATATTCATAAGTAGTAACAGCCATGGGAGGAGTTAATGTGAAGAAAAAGGATGTGTCCTCGTTTCTGAAAATGGCATTTTTAGGTTTCAAAAAATAAGAAGTTTACTATTATGGCTTGAGAGAGGTAAAAGCTAGGCATTAGGTAGATTGAGACCAGCAAAGATAATGTAGTAGAAGATAGAGCAGTCAAGATCTCCCCCACAATTACTTCAAAAAAATCTAGAGAATATTCTAGAATGAGTCCTAATTAGAAAATTTTTGAAAAAGTAATCACAGTGGATCATTTCTTTAGTCCATATTGGGGGGTGTCCATTTCTTTAGTCCATATTGGTAGAGTGAGACAGAGAGAGAGGTATGAAGATGTAGGTTGCCAACATCTAGTAATTAGTAGTCACACAAAACATTCCAACATAGGTACTCAATGAGGTTCTACCAGTAACTATGTATCAGAGCAAGAAGAGAATCCCAATCCTGCACAGTCTGACCTTGTGCAGAGAGAAGGGACAAGAGTTGTCAGTGGGCAACTCTGTTATATACTTCCTCTATACTGAGTAACAGATTCAGTTTAACCTGAGGAGGGAACCTATATCTAGGAGTGGCAGTCTAGGCCAAAGAGGGGTCAATTGAGAAACTAGTATGGAAGTTAGCATCAGATGTATGACTCTGACTCTAAGAATAGAAAAGAACATCAGATGCAAACCTTAGCATTATCTGAAGACTGAATGTAGAACAAGAATCCTTGACAGGGAAGATGGATTCAAGATATGAAAATTGCATTTGCATTTTTATATGACCAACAACGAAATTTATTTTTGCTTTACTCTATGTATTTATTTATTTTGCTTTTTGGAGAGAAATTGGGGTTAAGTGACTTGCCCAGTGACTCTATGACACATCAATAATCAGTCAAAAAGGGGCAGCTAAGGTGGCACAGTGAGTAAAGCGCCCACCCCAGAGTTGGGAGGACCTGAGTTCAATTGTGACCTCAGACACTCAACACCCACACAAAAACACTAGACGTGTAACCTTGGGCAAGTCACTTAACCCCAATTGCCCTCCAAAAGGAAAAAAAAAAAAGATTACATTGACTCTCTTTATGGGGCAGCCAGGTAGCATAGCGAGTAAGAGCACTGGCCCCAGAGTCGGGATGACCTGGGATCGAATCCGGGCTTAGACACTTAGCACCCACGCAGAAACACCTGGCCATGTAACCTTGAGCAAGTTACTTAACCTGTATTGTTAAGAAAAAAAAAGTGGGGGAATCAGGGGTGGCTAGGTGGCACAGTGATTAGAGTACTAGCCCTGGAGTCAGGAGGACCTGAGTTCAAAATGGGCCTCAGACACTTAACACATTTACTAGCCATGTGACCTTGGGCAAGTCACTTAACCCCAACTGCCCTACTAACCCCCTTCCAAAAAGCAAAAAAAAAAAAAAAAAAAAACAATAAAAAAAAAATTAAAAAAATAAAAAAAAAAAAAAAACCAAAAAAACCCCCTTTAAAAAAAAAAAAAAAAAAAAAAAAAGAATCAGTCAAAAAAAAATCAAAAGAATGAAAAAATAGAAGAAAATATAAAATATCTCATTGCTAAAAACAATAGAACTGGAAAAGAAATCCAGGAGAGACAATTTAAAAATTATTGTACTTCCTGAAAGCAATAATCCTAAAAAGAGCATAAAGAGTACCTTTTAAGAAATTATTAAGGAAAACTGCTCTGATATCCTAAATGAGTATATTAAAAAATTTTGAAAAAATCCACGAAATGTCTCTTGAAAGAGACCCCAACTGACTGTCCTTCTGCCCACCAGGAGTCAGGCATGAGGCCGCATCTGCCCTGAGACCTGCCAGGCTCCCTCCTTACCTTGCCTCATGCCTGCACCGCAAGGAGCAGTAACCCCCAAACCACTCAAGGCCTGTTGGGATGGGTGTGTAAGTGGAAACCATCTACCCTGGAAATGAGTGTACCTTCGGCAAGCACAGCCAAACCAGCATGGCGCACTACACAGGGATGCTTGAAAATGGGGAAAAGTTTGATTCCTCCTGTGTCAGAAATAAGCCCTTCAAGTTTGTGATGGGCAAACAAGAGGTGATTCCAGGTTGGCCAGAAGGAGTTGCCCAGATAAGCATGGGCCAGAGAGCAAAAATGACCATCTCTCCAGACTATACTTATGGTTCCACTGGTCACTCAGGCATCATTCCACCAAATGTTACTCTTATCTTTGATGTGGAATTTATAAAATTAGAATGACAATAATGATTTCTTCCCCTAGCTCCTTGTTTCTTGAATTGGACAGATGGAGTCCAGAATCTCAGCTTCAAGAAAAGGAATGCACATGAATTTGTATGGAGATTTTCCCTGATATTCCACCACATTCATTGTATAGACATATACTCCGATTGAATTGTGTTATCACTTAGCTTTGCTTCCAACTCTTCCTCCTCGTATATGTGTTATCTCTAAACTATACACCATAAACCTCAACCTGTGAAGTCATTCATCTTTTTGTTTTTGTTTGTGGGGTATAGATTTAAATTAAGATATTTTGGGTCTAGATTTAAGATTAAGTGTGTGATCAAGCATTAACAGCACACAGATGGGTTCACCTTAGAATAGGAATTATTTGGACAGGGAAAACCTTTGTCCCTTTTATTTTTTTGCATGAAATTTTTCTATTAAGTATTTAATTTTTTTTTTTTTTGCTGCTGCTGTAAATCCATAGGACTTCAAGGATCTATTGAGGGCTGATACATTATCACGTTGAATGATTTCCTTGGAGCATATCAGTCACCCTGTCCAAAATAAAGGTGGGGAAAGAGAAGCTCCTTCAACCACCCAAACCTCCTTCCCCTCCCACTCTTAACCTCTGCCTTTTCAAATCAGATATTTTAAATGCTGTGTTGGACATGCCACTTGGTGTCTTATCTACAGGACAACTCAGGTCAATATAAACCTACTTTGTTGATGCCTGACTTTTCCCTCCATCTTGTGGTTTTCTAATGGATTTGGAGGAAATTTTAAATCTCAAGTAGCCATCAAAGCTCCACAACTACCTAAATTCCAAGAACTTGAATTGATTGTTAAATTGAAGGTGCTGTTTGTAGAAATTTTCAACACAATGAAAGCAAAGTCATTGTCACAGGAAATCATTGTGTATTCTTTAAAAAAAAAACTGATGCTGGTCATCACAATTTCAACATCTCCTGTTTTTGATGCTCAGTTCCCCTACTTCTGATGCCATTCCCTCAATCCCCACCTTCATTCTCTCCCACTCCCCCCACCTCCTTTTGCTGTCCTGTGTAGTGATTTGGTAAGAGAAATAGCCACTAGCCACTCACCCTCCACCACATATGAGTTTCAAGTTTTATTATTGCAATAAAATTCTTTATGCTGGCTTTTCTCAAAAAAAAAAAAAAGAGAGAGAGATCACAAAATGAAAACATAAAGGAGTATTGCAGTGAAATCCCAGAGTTTTCAGGTCAAGGAAGAAATACTGTAGGCAGCCAAAAAGAAATAATTCAAATGTCAATGATTTCATAGTCAGGAATACCTAGAACTAAGTAGCTTCTACATTTAAGGATCAGAGGGCTTGGAATATGATATTCCCTAATGTAAAGGAGCTTAGATAATAACCAAGAATTAACTATCCAGCAAAACTGAACTTAATCTTCCAAGGAAAAGATGGCCATTCAATAAAATAGGGGACTTTCAATCTTTATTGATGAAAACACCAGAACTAAACAGAAAATCTGATCTTCAAAAGCAAGAAACAAGAGAACCATAAAAAAGTTAACAAGAAAGAAAATTTAAAAAAAGTTATACAAGAAGATTAAATTGTTTATTCCCCTAGATGTGAGGATGATGCTTGTAATTCTTGAAAACTGTATCACTATTAGGGTAATGAGGAGTATACATAGAAAGGGTGCGAGTATAAATTGACTTTATGTGGTGATATAAAAAAATTAAGGGATTAAAAAAAAGGATTAGACTGCAAGGAAAAAAGTGGGGAAGGCAGAATAGGGTAAAATATATCACATGAAGAAGAACAAAACATCTATTTCAGTAGAGGGAAGGAAGAAAGGGCATTAGCATAGTTTGGACCTTAATCTCTTGGGATTTGGCTCAAAGAGGGAATAACATACATATTCATTTGGGTACATAAATTTACCTTACCTTAAAGGGAAGTAGGAGGGGAAATGGGAAAGAAATGGGAAAGAAAGGGCCGATTGAAGAAGAAATGGAACATTAAAATTATACTAGTGGGGAAAATCAAACTCCCTTCTCAAAACTGGTAAATCTAATCACAAAAATAAACAAGAAAGAAGTTAAAAACATGAGTAGAATCTTAGAAAAGTTAGATATTTTAGACCTATGGAGAAAATTGAAAGGGGATAGAAATGAATATACCTTTTTCTCAGTGGTACATGGCATCTACACCAAAACTGGCCACGTATTAGGGCATAAAAACAAATTATAGAGACAATCAACAATTTTATCAAAGAAAACAACATTAATGAAACAACGAGCCAAAATGCATAGAATGTAGTTCAAGTATTTCTTAGGGAATATTTTCTATCTCTAAAGGCTTACATGAGTGAAGTAGGCAAAGTGTAGATCATTGAATTAGGCATGCAATTTAAAAATGTAGAAAAAATTTAAATATCCTATTAAATTCAAAATTGGAAATTCTGAAAATCAGATTATTAAATTGAAAGTAAGAAAACTATTAAAGTAAAAATACAACCAAGAGCTGGTTTTATGGGAAAAAATAAAATAGCTAAGTCTTTGTTTTATTTGTTTTTTTTTAATAAAATAAAGGGAAAAAAAACAAATTACCTCTATCAAAAATGAAAAAGGTAAATTCACCACCAATGAAAGGAAAATTAAAAAAATAAGAGGTATTTTGCCCAACCCAATGCTAATAAATCTAAGTGAAATAATGAATACTTACAAAAATATATATTATCCATGTTAACAGGAGTAAATAAAATATGTAAAAATCCACTTTAGAAAAAGAAATTGACTAAGTCATCACAGAACTCCCTAGCAAGAGACCGCCAGGATCAGATGTATTTTCAAATGAATTCTACCAAAAATTTAAAGAATAATTGATTATAATACTGTATAAATTATTTGGGAAAATGGGCAAGGAAAGTACTAACAAATTCCTTTTATGAAACAGATATGGTGCAGATACCTAAACCAGGAAAAGCCAAAACACTGAAAGAAACCTCTAGACCAATTTCCCTAGTGAATATTGATTACAAAAATTTATCAAATAATGATACATTATAATGAGGTGTGATTTATACCAGGAATGTAGGGATGGTTCAATATAAGGAAAACTTATCAAAATAACTGACTGGATCAATAACAAAATCAATAGAAAACATATGATTATCTCAAGAGAGGCATTTTTTAAATAAAATACAGCAACCATTCTTATTAAAAACACTAGAGAATATAGATTTTTCCTTACATAGATAAGAAATATCTATCTAAAACCATCAGCAAGCAATATCTGTAATGGGGACAAGCTGGAAGCATCCCCAATAAGATCAGGATTGAAACAAGAATGCCCATTAACACCAGTATTATTTAATATTGTCCTAGAAATGATAGCTTTAGCAATAAGATAAGAAAAAAATAGATTGAAGAAAACAGACTATGCAATTAATAAACAAGACTATCCTTCCTTAGAGATGATATAATGGTATACTTAGAGAATCCTAGAGAATCAACTAAAAAAATGCTTGAAGCAATGAACAACTTTGGCTATGCTTCAGTGTATAAAAAGAGCCACATAAATCATCAGCATTTCTATATATTACTATTGAACCTTAGCAGCAAGTGATAGGAAGAGAAATTCCATTTAAAATAACTGTGGACAATATAAAATACTTGGTTGTCCACCTGCCAAGACAAACCTAGGAACTATATGAACATGACTGCAAATCACTTTTCACACAAATTAAGTCACATCTAAGCAATTGGAAAAATACCAGTTGCTTGTGGGTAAGACATTAATATAATAAAGATGACATTTCTACCTAAATTAATTTTCTTTTTCAGTGCCAATCAAAATCCCCAAAATTATTATTATTATTTTGCAGGGAGGGAGGGAAAGAAATTGGGATTAAGTGACTTGCCCAAGGTCAAAGAACTAGTAAGTGTACAAAGTTTCTGAGACCAAATTTGAACTCAGGTGCTCCCGACTCCAGACCCAGTGCTCTATTCACTGTACTACCTAGCTATCCCCTGAAATTATTTTATACAGTCAGAAGAATGATAAGAAGAAATTAACCTGGAAGGCCAAAAAAGGCAAAAAAAAATATATCAAGGCAATTAATGAAAAGTAATCCAAAGAAAGGCAGCCTAGAAGTAGCAGTTCTAAAAAATATATTACAAAGCAGCAGTCATCAAAACTACTTGTTTCTGGCTAAAAAAAGAGTGGTAGAGCAGTGGAATAGGTTAGGTACACAAGATATACTAGTCACTGTTTACAGTAAACCCACAGACTCCACCTTCTGGGATAATAACTATTTAACAAAAACTACTGGGAAAACTGAAAAAAAAAAAGTATGACAGAAATTAGCATACCAAGATAAGATTTAAACACAAAGGGTGATACTATAAGCAAATTAAGAGACCAATTTAGATATAAAGTGTGATACTATAGGCAAATTAAGAGACAAAGTATGAGTAAACTTTTCAGATCTATGGAGAAGAGAGGAATTTATTACCAAACAAGAGAAGAGAAAATTATGAAATACAAAATGGATCATTTTGAGTACATTAAATTTAAAAGTTTGTGCATGTACAAAATCAATGCAACCAAAATTAGAAGGAAAGTGGAAAGCTGGGTAACAATTTATACAACCAGTGTTTCTAATAAAACCCTCATTTCTAAAATATGTAGAGAACTGAATCAAATTTATAACAATGAAAAGAATCCTCTTATTGATAAATAGCCAAAGCATATGAACTGGCAGTTTTCAGACAAAGAAATTAAAGCTGTAAGTCATATGAAAAAAGCTATAAATCATTATTCATCAGAGAAACGCAAAGTAAAACAATTCTTACATACCACCTCACACCTATTAGATTAGCTAATTTAACAGAAAAGAAAAATGATAAATGTAAACAAAGATATGGGAAAATTAGAACACTAATGCATTATTGGTGGAACTGTGAACTGATCCAACCTTTCTGGAGAACAATTTGGAATTGCCAATAAGATTATAAAACTGTACATTCCCTTTGATCCAGCAATAATACTACTAATTATGTATCCCAAAGAGATTAGAAAAAACAGAAAAAGTCCCAAATGTAGAAAATTATTTATAGGAGCTCTTTTTGTGTAGTCAAGGAATTGGAAATTGAGGTGATACCCATCAACTATGAAATGTTTGAACAAGTTGTAGTATATATACTTATATATGTAATGGTACTATTGTGCTGCAAAAAAAAATGATGAGAGGGTGGATTTCAAGAAAAATCTGAAAAGTCTTACATGAACTGATGATGAGTGATGTGAGCAGAACCAAGAAAACACTGTACACAGTAACAGCAACATTGTGAGATGATGAACTATGATAGACTTAGCTCTTCTCAACAATATGATTATCAAAGACAATTCCAAAAATCTAATCACGAATAATGTTATTCACATTCAGAGATAGATCTGTGGAATCTGAATAAAGATGAAAGTACACTATCTTCACTTTCTTCGTATTTTTTCTTTCTTTTCTTCTGATTCTTCTTTCACAACATAACTAGTGTGAAAATATATTTACAGTAATTATACATATATAACCTATATTAGATTGCCTGCTGTCTTGCAGAGTGAGGAAAACATTTGGAACTCAAAATACTACATAAATGAAAGTTGAAAACTATCACTACATGTAATTAAAAAATGCAATGGTATTAAGTGCAAAAAAAAAAAACCTTTATCTTTACTTTCCTTTGTTACCATTTTCTTGTGTAACATGGAGCATGCTAAAATGGAAAAAATAATATGGAAATGTGTTTTACATGTTACACATGTCACACATATAATTAAATTCAAATTGCTTGCCTTTTCAAAAAGATTGTGCGGGAGAGAGAGGAGAGATTTTGATCTCAAAATTTTTCAAAATGGATGTCAAAATATTTTACCTGTAATTGAAAATTTTTTAACAAAATAAACTTTTAAAAAATATATATATTACACCCAGCACTATTTACCTCTGATTTTGGACAGTCATATTCAGTTATTCTTTTTGATTTCCTTGATATCACTCCAGACCCAAAGCATTTCAAGGTCATTTCTACTATCTTACTATATCAAGTAGCCAATTATTTTCTGGAATATTAGAGTATAAATATGATAATTCTTTTTTTTATCAAGGGTAAAAACAGATCATTCCAAAGATATTTTCCATTTCAAGTTTATTGACTCATCTCAGAATTTTATAATTTCATTTTTCTGAGTACCTCACCAGATTTATGTGAATGTTTCTGCCCCTTCTTCTTTGCAATGTTTTGTAAAGTAACTCTGCTCAAGGATATTGTAGGAATAACAGATAGCAATTATACAAGATTGATATTTTAAACTAAGTTGGGCAGAAAAAGATGTTGATTTCAGATGCTTTCATCGATTTACCTATGCAACATAGCAAATGAAAATAGCATTCCAGAACAAACATAAATATGTGAAATACTATGAACAGAATTTATTGTATGAACCAATGTTATATTTTAATAATTACCTTCTTATCTCTAACCCAAAATCATAACCAATATGAAAAAATACAGGCAGCTAGGTGGTGCAGTGAATAGAGCACTGGTCCTGGAGTGAGGAGGACCTGAGTTCAAATTCAGCCTCAGACACTTGGGCAAGTCACTTAATCCAATTGCCTTGCTTTCCAATCCAAAAAAAAAGAAAGAAATATAGAACCTCAAATATCCAAATAACTGAAAATGTTACCAAGTGCTTAAAAATTACCAAATTCATCACTGCTTTGTCTAAAATATGGGAAACTGCTATTAAGATGCAAATATTATTTGATAAAGTCACTGGTTAAATTATGTCATAGTAAGGAACTATCAGTATTATAAAATGAGTCATCATGGTCTTTATGCTATGTTTTATGGAAACCTAAATTTAGGAAAATGCATTGGACATTTGGAAAGTTGCATTAATTTGTATCATGAATGTGAATGTTTAGATTTTATTTTTTGTACCTGAAATGTACTTTAAGCTCTAAGAGGCAGTGTAGCATAATGGGAAGTTATTATATGTGCTATCTGAAGAAGTAGAATTGTATCCTAATTCTTCTTATTATTATTATTAACCTTTGATGATGGGATTGTAAATTCATTCCTCTAGGCTTCATCATTATCATCTGTAAAATGAGAGGTCAGGATTATTTGACTTCTGAAATGTTTCCAGCTCTAAATTTATAACCTGAATGATTAAAAAATCACTATCACTTTGGTCATATTAGTGTTGTTAGCTTGGTCTCAGTTAGATATAAGGTACTTAAGGAATAGGATACAGGACAGGTAACTTCTGTTGAGTAACATTAGGATTGACTGAAAAGATCTAAGGAGATAGAGGTGGCACAAGTCTATGAATCACCAATGTCAGGTATCTTGGGGAAAATTAATAAGAGAAAGGTGTATAAATGAAGATAAATGCTAGCAATATTGGAGATATAGGAAATGATTATTGAATAATAAAATATTATTGTTCCATAATGTATTGGTAGAATTCTGCAAATGTCTTTATTTTTTAGACATGATTTATTTAATTTAGCAAACTTCCAGCTTCAAAGCTCTTCCTCCTAAGTCAGTCTGGCACCTCCTATGCAATTGGTAATCATAGACAACTGTCTAGGGCACTGAAAGGTTAACTGACTTGCAGAGAGTGAGGCAACAAATATACCACACATGAAACAGGAACTCAGGCCTTACTGACTCTAAGTTCAACTCTATACCCACAGTAGCACATTGCCTCTCTCTCACAGGTATTGTGACTTAAATTTAAGAATATTTTGGCAGATTTGTTTATTCCTTTGTACTTTGCAAAATGATGAGTTCTTTTTTTACTTCTTTATCTATATTTCCATATCTTAAATTATTATCCTGCCCTTTGCTTGAATACTGTTACCCCAGTTTTAGTGCTAACTCACAAGTATAAGAAATAGAATTCATTCTAAGCTCTACCAACTAAGAATATAATCAAGTTTTTTGAGGCTGAATTAACCACATCAATCTTGTGGACTACACTTAAGAACTTCTGCTTTAATTTTTCTCCAAAGGTATCTTGAAAACTAATAGTATCTCTGAAGCTTCCTCAATTCTTAATGGAATTCATTTGGGGTAGCCCTGCAGGGCACATTGCATTTATCATAAAGACATCAGCATCTTTTCTCTGCCTCCATTCATAATTTTTTGAATGAAATAATTTTAAAGGAGAAAGTTATGTCTATATGTGCAGGGGTTTTTTTCCCTTGTAGGGTAGTGTAAAGGGAAAAAAAATATTGCCATTCTATTTCTGATTTATTTTTATCTTTTAATTATCTAAAGAAAGGTCAGTCATAAGATATTTATCAATTTATTAGAGTGCCTTGTATCAATTAATTTTTGTATATTTTATGTAACTATACTGTAGGTTCTGGTAGATTAGGAATGATAATTTAATGATCAATTTCACCAAAATAAAAATCTATTACATTGTCACGAATATACATAGATGCAGAAGACAGACATGTTATGGATACAGATATATTTTGGTTAATAAGATAATTTCTGTCCTTACTGCTAAAAACTCAATGAGATTTTAAAAAATTCAATGTTCCCTGCCCCTGTATGATAGCAATTTTCTCCGCAAACTAAGCCTGATGACCTATTTAGATGTTTTGGAGATGAAAGACAGAGATGGCTTCCTGGGAAGTTATCAGAGGCCATTTTTTTTTGCTGTGTAGTGAGAGAAAATTTTAAGTAAACAAAAATCAAGTATGATTTTAGAACTATTCAGACATGCCCCTTAAAAATCCTACAGCTTAATACTTTTTCCTAAGTTTTCAAAAAACAACTCTGATTTTCTCTCTCTGATTACTTTCTCTGTTACTTTTTTTCCCCATTTAAATGAACTATTATTCATCTTCCACAAGTAAAGGGGTCAGTCGTTCCCATTTGTCTTGGCAAGTCACACCATTGATGATCTGTACCTTGGCTTTGAGTAAACAGAATGTATCTAGAGGTTGCTCAAGTAAACTTTAACACCTTTATGAATTTATATATTGATGTTCTTAGTCACAAGCTAAATTAGTGATGAGATAAGCAGATAGCTCAAACATTTTGGGAAGATTAGATTTTCAGGTGGGAAGGATCAAAGAAGTTAGTATTCCAACACCCTCATTTTATATATGAACAAATTGAGCCCTAATGAAGATTTGTAACTTTTTCACAGTCATACAACTAATAAGTGGCAGGGCTAAGAACCTAAGAAATCAAATTATAAATTCAGTGTTTTTCATATTATCCAAATTTATCCCAATCTTTGTTAAACTTCAAGATTCTGCACAACGTCATGCCCTATAGGACACCTCTGTCCTTTCCAACCTCTAGTAATCTCTACTTATTTTCAATTCAGTTCTTGTTATCTCATCTCCTCATGACTCAGCCTAGGAAAATAGCATTTAAAAAAGTTTTAAACATTTTACATGCATTTATATGACTCTATGAGAAGAAAGTAATTTCCTTGAGTTCAGGGAGTATTCCAGTTTGATCTTTGTATCCCTAGAACCTATACAGTGCCAACACATACTACATGGTTGATAAATGTATGTTGATTGATTAAGCAGGCCCCAGGAAATTTCAGATCTCCTTCAATGCCATCTATGATTACTCAGAAGAGATTATCCTGCAAAACCTTGAAGGAAATCCTACGTGAATGAATAATGCCTTGTTCCAGACTGTGATACACCGATTAAAGTCTAATCAGCTAAGTTAGTATTGGGGAAACTAGGTGGCAGAGAGTCAGGAAGAACTACCTTTGTGAGTTCAAATCTGGTCTCAGACACTAAGTAGTTGTGTGATCTTGACCAATTCACTTAAAACCTATTTGCTTCAATTTCCTTATCTGTGAAATGAGTTATAGTAATAAATGGCAAATTACTCTGATACTTTGCTAAGAAAATCCCAAAGGAATCATGAAGAGGTGGGCATGACTGAAAAACAACTAAACAATAAGAAGGTAGCACATCATTGCATATATCTAGGAAAAGCATTGAAGATAGACAACAAATTGAGAAAAGAATTGGATTAGAAGGGAATCATTTGTATTGTAATAAAAAGTGTATCAGTACTTTTAATCATGCAAAGCTGCAGCTCAATAGAAAACAACCACTATATTATGAACACTCTTTTCTTGTGATACTATGAGTATAAAATCTTGAAACATCACAATCTCTGAAGAATCTTACTTTTGGTAAGAGAAGAAGAATATCCTATAGGACATTTCCAGTGATAATGTACATGCAAGAAGTGTTATAATCAATATAATTCAAGAATTTTTTTTATAGAAAAACAAATGTGTTGGTCATATCTAAGGATAAAATCAAAGTATAAAAGAAAGTTTGTGTAAATACAACCCTGGCACATATGAAATGTAAAATGACATAGGGAGACAACTTCAGTATGGTTGCTGCATCTTTTGTGTTGGATCAATAGCAGAATGAAGATAAGAATTACATAAGATAGTAAGTTGTGGATGAGTTGGGCACTGAAATGATAGAGAAAATAGCCACATTGATCAGATCACAGATCCACAGAAGCACTAAAGTAAAATTCCTTTTTTGTCAATAATATCTGAATTGGCAACTTCCAGGTTTACCAGTGTGATTTGCAATAGTCCTTTCCTTCTGATCCTCATAATAAAGATTTGTAAAAAACTCTAGAGACTACTTGATATATGAAACACACTAAAATATTTATCTTTTTTTCTTTGAATGATAAACACATAGGGAAAATTTTAGACAAACTATAGGGTGTGATATCTCATTACCACCCTAAGTTTTAAATTGTGCATTCCATTTCTATATAAACAAATTCGTTTCATCCTCTTTTCATTCATACCAACTACCAGGTGAATGCCATCCAGTTCTCTTGAAAATAGGTGTTCCTACTGAAAGTAGGAAAAAGAAAAATAGAATGCAAACCACTTAACAGAGAGATATTTTCCACTCTTAGGGAAAACAAAGTCTCAAAAAGCTGAGGTCATTAGTGTTACTATTATATATGAAAGATGATGAACATATTACTTTGGTCTTCTAAAGGATTGTCTTTAGCCTGACCTGATTTAGGCTCAGAGACAGTTGAATAATGGTTATGTATTTGCATGATGAAATTAGAGGCAATAAGTTCTAGTGGCTAGAAAAGTAATCTCAAAGTCATGAAGACTTAGTTTCTGGATTTCTTCAGATGCATAGTGTCTGTATTCTGGTTAAGTCATCTAACTTCTCCATTCTATGAAACTCCCTACAACAATAAATTAGAAAGAAAGTACCTATGGACAATGGTTGAGGAGATTTCCTTAACTGAAAGTAACCGAGAGTGTAATTGCAGGTCAGGTTACTGTGTTCCATTGAGTTACATATGTATCTTAGAACAATTACCAGTAGAAACAAAAGATAAATTCTAGGCCAGAATACTACTTAATATAGTAGCTCATTTCTTTAATTTCATCAATAAATTAAATGTTTCATACAAAAAAATAATTTCCCAGATAACTGAAATGCATTCTTTCAGTTAAAAATACATTTTATTTCAGAAACTGTTAGAAATCCTTAGAAAATATTTTACAGACTTCCTTGTTAATAAATTTGAGTTATTCCATTCATGTTAAGTCCAAGTCATCACTGTGAATGTAGGGTTTCTAAAGTGAGTTGTATGACAACTATAGAAATTGGAAATTGTTGTGGTAAATGATCACAAGTTTGAATTTGAACATGGTGACTTTAAGATATCTTTGAATATCCAGTATGAAATGCCTAATAGGCAGTTGGAGATGATTTAAAAAAAATCATTCTGTTTCTTCCATAATTGTCTGTCACAACCTTCAGTTCTAGTTATTGTCCACTTGCAGTCCCCTCTTCTCTCCCAATTTGTGACATCATTTCTCACTTTGTTTGCTTCTCTCATGTACTCTTTGAGTATCATATTGCAACATATTTATATGTCTGTGACATATTCCCGTACTGAAATATATGCTCCATGAAGCCAAGGAACCATGGCTTATCCAAATTTTATATTTCCTCTAGTCACTAGCAAACTGTTCTAAACCCTTGGGATTAATAAATGATTCTTGGATTCTTGACTTCTATGAGTTTGGAAAGCAAAATAGCAAATTTAATATAACTATGCATCAAATATGGTATCTTATTTAAGTTGATAAACCATGAATAAGAATACTTCACCAAGTTTACTTCACATTACTATGCTTTGTAATCTCCACAGTACAAATTAGCCAACCTGATTAATATCTCCTGAACATGATATTACTATCTCCATGTTCTGTCCCCCTCTGCCTCCAAACCAGCATTGCACCTCCTCCTCACTGAATCCTAAGTCAGAGAATCCTAATTCCCTTCCAAACTCAGCTCAGTATACAAAACTAGGCTGATGCCTCACACTCACCCCATCCACAGTTGCTGCTACCATACCCTGCAGAAGTACTTTATAATTAAAAAAAAAGAATAATTTCATATGAAATTTTATATTAATTTAAATTTAAATGAGTATTGATTTTTTTTTAACAGAATGTGAAATTTTCAATGGAATAGAATTTCTTCTCTGTGTTTTTATCCATGACACTTAGCTTAGTACCTGAAACATAGTACACATTTAGTAAAGGACTGTTAAATTAAATCAAGTAAAGTTTCTTGGTATTGCTGACAGCTATGTCAGTCAATCAACGCTGTCAAAAGTATCATTGAAATTTGGTGGGAAGCGGTAAAATACTAAAATATTGCAGCAGAATGGTGTACCTCATAAAAAAACAGATTAAGAAGTGGTGGGAATATTAATGGACTTTAAAAATAGTTTCTCATAGAAATCCATTCATCTGAATGTTGAGGCATTATTAAAAACATTTGATTCACTATCAAAGGAGGGAGAAATGAAAAACATTTAGTCATGTGAACTTTCTACTATTCATCCCATATCAACTGCTGGATAGACATGAAAAGTTCTTGTGGTAGATCATAAAGTTATCACTGAAGCAAGATGTAATTATGATTGGGGGACTTCCTCTATCGAACACCTGCTGAAAGTCTCCCCTTTTATGCAAAAAGCTGAAAGTATTATATTTTAGCCCATTTATTGTTTTAGAAGGTAAAGAAAATAATTCCAACCAGTAAGAAGAAGGTAGTTAGGAAGTAGACCTGACAGACTTTAGAAGTAGTGATCAGGAAATCTTAGGGTTTATAAGAGAAAGGTAAGATTATGAAGCAGTGACTTAGTAACATTTCATTTTGAGGGATTTCTTTTTCTTTTGTATTTTTGCATTAAAGTATTGTTTTAACTCTTGAGATTTTTATAATAGACAAAATAATATAGTGTCTACTCCATGCCAGGTACTTTGCAAATATTATCTCATTTGATCTTCAAAAAAGCCCCATGAGTTAGATTCTATTATTTCCATTTTATACTTGAGGAAATTTAGACAAAAAGAGGTTAAGTAATATGCCTAAAATCACATAACTAGCATGTGCCTCAGACAAGAGTGGAACCCAGTATCACCTGCCTCATAACTTTAAATGAATATCAATCTTTCTTTCCTACCAGATTATAAGACCACTAGGAGCTTATATATCTTTGTGGTGTATTCCTTCTAAAATGGTATATCAAGTAGCATAATGTAATAGAAATAGTAAGAGGTAAATATATATTTTTGAATGAATGAACCTTATCAGATGTGCATTCTTATGTAAATTTCTACCTTGATTGAAGAAGTTCCATTAGACTGTTTGCTTTCTAAGGAGGGTACTTAGCGATTTACTTTGCAAAGAGGTAAATTCTTATGTTGAAAGCACTGCTGTATATTATCCCTTATAACAAACTGTGGGAAAAAGAAATTACGCATTCCATTAGTTGGTAGAATGGAGGGTTCACTTCAGAGAAAAAGATTATAAAAGAAATGGAAATGGTCAGTGTCAAGCACTGAAGGATTCAAGGTAGATGAAGACTGAATAAGATATCATTGGTGTAAATGGGGAAAAAAAGTGACAATAGACCACTTGGTACAGAATTCAGAATTCAAAGAGATGAGAAATATATCTATATGTATGTATGTATGTATGTATGTATGTATGTATGTATGTGTGGCAGTATCCTAATTTTTGAAATTTTATTTCATGGAAATACTTAGTTTCTTTTACACTCTTCTTTGGTTATTGTTCCTCTTTGTATACAGAAATATGTTTGCTGGGGTTACTGAAGTTTTTTCCAGTGTAAAACAACAGATTTTGTGTTATCTTGTTCAGCTAAAAAATGAGAGATAATATTGTTGCTACCCATCCCACAAGGGTATTGTAAGAATCAAATGAAATAATGTGTACTACTCTCCCAGATGGCAGATGCTACTCCCATAAGTGCTAGGGCATAGTTATATGGACCTGGCTTTCTGACATTCAAGTATTAAAAAGTTGTTCCAGAAAAACTTATGTGACATATAAAGGAAACACCCCGGAAAAATGAAAATCCAGTTACAAACTAACAAAAAAGAAAAAAAAAAACCTTTTTTTTCCCTTTAATGGCTTCCTTCTAGGGCAATGAAGAGAAGAGTCTTCAATGGAGAATCTCTTCAATAGTCTCTTGAAGATACTAAGAGTCCAAATAAATCCAAGAGAAATCTTCTATCACAAGGCAGGTCCCATTATTCAACTACTCCTATTTTTCCCACAACCTCCTGCTACTATCTCATAACATTAAAAAAAACTGCTCTTTTTCTTTATTGTTTTTGTCAGCCATCAGTCCACAAATATAGAAAATATTTCTGTCAGGGTGGCTGGGTGGTGCAGTGAATAGAGCACTGGCCCTGGAGTCAGGAGGACATTAGTTCAAATCCAGCCTCAGACACTTGACATACTAGCCATGGGACTTTAGACAAGTCATTTAACCCCAAGTGCCCTCCAAAAAGCAAATATATACATATATATATATATATATATATATATATATATATATATATATATATATATATATATATTTCTGTCAAAACACCTTAATGTTAGAGTTCTATCATTGTCTCTCTTCTCTGAGTTTTCCCTTTCAGTTGTCACCTTTAAACTGTATTTCCAATGAGTGCACTCCCACTAACAAACAGTGGTGGTGAACATTGTTTTTAAAGTAAAAGAACACCTTTAAAACAAACAAGCATCTCCTATAAAAGGGAGACGGATAGCAGAATGGATTAGAAATCATAATCCTACAATATGCTGTTTACAAGAAACACATCTGAAACAGAGGGATACACACAAGGTAAAGGTAAAAGGTTGGAGTAAAATATATCATGCCTCAGCTAAAGTTAAAAAAAGCAGGGGTAGCAATCCTTATCTCAGATAAAGCAAATGCTAAAATTGACCTAATTAAAAGAGATAAGGAAGGAAACTATATCCTGTTAAAAGGCACCATCGAGAATGAAGCAATATCACTACTTAACATATATGCAACAAGTGGTGTAGCATCCAAATTCCTAGAGGTGAAGGTAAAGGAATTAGAGGAAGAAATAGACAGCAAAACTATACTAGTGGGAGATCTTAAACTTCCCCTCTCTGAACTTGATAAATCCAACTTCAAAATAAACAAGAAAGAAGTTAAGGAGGTGAACAGGATTATAGAGAGAATAGGTATGATAGATCTCTGGAGAAAACTGAATGGGGATAAAAAGGAATATACTTTCTTCTCAGCGGTTCATGGTGCATACTCAAAAATTGACCATGTTCTAGGGCATAAAAACCTCACAATTCTATGCAGTAAGGCAGAAATATTAAATGCATCCTTCTCAGATCATGATGCAATAAAAATTATATGCAATAAAGGGCCAGGGAAAGAGACTAAAAACTCATTGGAAATTAAACAATTTAATCCTAAAGAATGAGTGGGTCAAACAAGAAATTATAGAAACAATCAGTAATTTCCTTCAAGAGAATGATAATAATGAGACAACATACCAAAATCTGTGGGATGCATTAAAGGCAGTTCTTAGGGGAAGTTTTATATCCCTGAGTGCATATGTGATTAAATTAGAGAAAAGGGAGCTCAATGAATTGGGCATGCGATTAAAAAACATAGAGAAAAAAAACAAATTCAAAATCCCCAATTAAATACTAAACTAGAAATATTGAAGACTAAAGGATAGATTAATAAAATCGAAATTAAGAAAACTATTGAACTAATAAATAAAACCAAGAGCTGGTTTTATGAAAAAACCAACAAAATTGATAGACCCTTAGTCAATACGATAAAAAAAAGAAAGAAGAAAACCAAATTATGAGTATCAAAAATGAAAAGGGTGAAGATACCTCCAATGAAGAGGAAATCAAAAAATAATTAGGAATTATTTTTCCTAATTGTATGCACATAAATTTGACAATCTTAGGGAAATGGATGAATATTTAGAAACATACAAGTTGCCCAGATTAACTGAAGAGGAAGCAAATTACTTAAATAATCCCATCTCAGAAAAATAAATTGAACAAGCCATCAGTCACCTCCCTAGGAAAAAATCTCCAGGGCCAGATGGATTCACTAGTGAATTCTATCAAACATTTAAAAAACAATTGATTCCAATACTCTACAAACTATTTGGGAAAATTAGTGAAGAAGGAGTCCTACCAAGTTCTTTTTATGACACAAATATGGTACTGATACCTAAATCAGGAAGAGATAAAACAGAGAAAGAAAATTATAGACCAATCTCCCTCATGAATATAGATGCAAAAATTCTTAATTAAATACTAGCCAAAATACTACAGCAACTTATCCCAAGAATAATACACTTTGATCAGGTAGGATTTATTCCAGGAATGCAAGGATGGTTTAATATTAGGAAAACCATCAATATAATTGAGCATATCAACAATAAAACTAGCAGAAACCACATGATCATCTCAATAGATGCAGAAAAGGCTTTTGACAAAATACAACATCTATTCCTATTAAAAACATCAGAAAGAATAGGAATAAACGGAGCCTTCCTTAAAATAATAGGTAGTATCTATTTAAAGTCATCAGCAAGTATTATATGTAATGGGGAGAAACTAGAAGCATTTCCCATAAGATCAGGGGTGAAACAAGGGTGTCCACTATCACCCCTCTTATTCAATCTGGTACTAGAAATGTTAGCAGTAGCAATTAGAGAAGAAAAAGAAATCAAAGGAATCAAGTTAGGCAAAGAAGAGACCAAGCTATCACTCTTCGCAGATGATATGATGATATACTTAGAGAATCCTAGAGAATCAAGTAAAAAACTACTTGAGACAAATAATTTTGGCAAAGTTGCAGGATATAAAATAAACCCACATAAATCCTCGGCATTCCTATATATTTCCAATGAAATTCAACAGCAAGAAGTAGAAAGAGAAATCCCATTTAAAGTTACTGTAGACATTATAAAATATTTGGGAATCTACCTGCCAAAACAAACCCAGGACCTGTATGATCATAACTACAAAACACTTTTCACACAAATAAAGTCAGATCTAACTAATTGGAAAAATATCAATTGCTCATGGCTGGGTCGAGTTAATATAATAAAAATAACAATTTTTCCTAAATCAAATTATATATTTAGTGCCATACCAATTAATTTACCAAAAAACTATTTTATAGAGTTAGAAAAAAATAGTAACAAAATTCACCTGGAAGAATAAACGGTCCAGAATATCAAGGAAATTAATGAAAAGAAATGCTAGGGAAGGTGGACGAGCCTTACCAGATTTCAATCTGTACTATAAAGCAGCAGTCATCAAAACTTCTTGGTACTGGCTGAGGAACAGAGGAGTAGATCAATGGAATAGATTAGGCACACGAGATTCAGAAGTCAACGACTACAGTAATGTATTGTTACAAGCTTAAAAATCACAAAGAGAGCTGGAAGAAAAATTGAAAAAAGAAATGAGAGTGATACCAGAGAATTATGAAGAAAGAGTCAACAATTTGGAAAAATTAAACAACTACTTAAAAAGTAGAATTGGCCAAATGGAAAAGGAGATACAAAAATCTACTTGGAGGTGGGGTGGGCAGACAACTCCTTAAAAGTTAGAATTGGACAATTGGAAACTAATGACTCTGTGACACATCAAAAATCAATCAAACAAATACAAAAGAATAAAACAATAGAAAAAAATGTAAAATACCTCATTGGAAAAACAAAAGACATGGAAATTAGATCCAGAAAAGACAATGTCAGAATAACTGGACTACCTAAAAACCATAATTAAAGGAGGACCTGGACAGCATCTTTAATAAATTATCAAGAAAAACTCTCCTGATGTCCTAAAACTGGAAACCAAAATGGGCATTAAAAGGATTAGGAAAGAGATTCCAATATAAACATTCCAAGGAACATTATAGCCAAACTACAAAACTATTGGGTCAAGGAAAAAAAATACTGAAAGTGGCCAGAAAGAAACAATTCAAATATCAGTGAGTCACAATCAGAATTACACTAGTCTTAGCAGTTACAGCACTAAAAAAATTGTAAGACATGGGACACTATATTTGGGAAAGGAAAGGAGTTAGAACAGCAACCAAAAACAACTTACCAGGCAAAATTAAACATAATACCTCAAAGAGGATAAAAAATGTAATTCAATGAAATAGAGGGATTTCAAACTTTCAGAGACCAAAATTGAATAAAAATGTGACTCCCAATATCAAGACCCCAGAGAAGCCTAAACAAGGGGAAAAAAAGGGAAAGAAATGGAAGGCATTCAATGAAGCTAAACTGTTTACATCCCCACAGGAGGAGATGATATTTGTAATTCTTTTAAATAATGTACCGCTAATAGCACAGCTGGAAACAATATACTTGCAGGTGAATTTGAGGGAATAACATTTAAAAAATTAATAATGAATAATGAATACACTGGGTGAAGAAGGAAGGGAGAGGTAGAATGGGGTAAATTATTTCACATAAAGAGGGGTTAAAAAGCTATTATAGTGGAGGGAAAGATGGGAGGATGGGCAATGGCCATTGTTTGAATGAACTCTTATCAGTATTGTTTTAAAGATGGAATACTATATACAATCAGTTTGAATGCGGAAAGCTATTTTACCTTAGAGGACAGAAGAAGGGAAAGACATTAAGTAAAGATCAGTGGGTGGGTGGGAGTGGGGCGGGGGGGGGGGACGGGGAATAACAGAAGAGAAGGGGTAGACAGAAGCAAAACACAGTCAAGGAAGGAAAGAGTGAAAGGAAAAAGACAGGAAAAAAAGAGGAAGGAGGGAAATGAAAAGTTAGTATTTATATTGTGAATGTGAATTGGATGAACTCTCCCTTAAAATGTAAGAGAATCAAAATCCAGAATCAGAAAATATGATGCTTACAAGAAACACATTTCATTCAGAAAGACATACTGAGTAAAGGTAAAAGACTGGAGCAGAAAACATTATGCATCAGCTGAAGTAAAAAAAAAAAAGTCAGAGGTAGTATTCCTGATATCAGACAAAGTAAATGCAAAAAAAATAGAGCTAATTAAGACATATGGAAGGAATCTACATCCGGCTAAAAGGTACCATAGACAATGAAGTAATATCAATAGTAAACATATATGCACCAAGTGGCATAGCAATCAAATTCTGAAAGGAGAAGTTAAGTGAGTTAAAGGACCATTACTAAACAAGAGGTAGCATTAAGGAATGTAAAATAGATAATTTTTATTATATTAAACTCAAAAGCTTTTGTGCAAACAAAATCAATGTGACCAAAATTAGAAGGAAAGCAGACAGCTGAGAAACAATCTTTATAGCAGGTGATGCTGATGAAGGCCTCATTTTTCAAATATATAGAAAACTAAATAAAACTTTTAAGGATACAAGCCATTCTTATTGATAAATGGTCAAAGGATATGAACAGGAAGTTTTCAGATGAAGAAATCAAAACTATCCATACACATATGAAGAAGTGCTCTAAAAACTTTTGATTAGAGGAATGAAAATCAAAATTACTCTGAGGTACCACCTCACACTTACCAGATTGACTAATATGACAAAAAAAGCAAAATGATAAATGTTAGTAAGGATGTGGGAAAACTGGGACATAGATGCACTGTTGGTAGACTTGTGAGCTGATCCCACCATTATGGAGAGCAATTTGGAACTATGCCCAAAGGACAAGCAAGCTGTGCTTTGATTCAGAAATATGACTACTGCATCTGTATCGCAAAGAGATCATCAAAAAGGGAAAATGACCTACTGAAAGGTAATGAAATATAAAGATCTTATATGCTATCACATATGCTATCCTTTCTCCTTGGAACAGGAGCTGTGTTTCTAAAACTGAAAGATCTTATTATATCTGACCAATTCCTCATTCTGGGTAGGTTGGTCACCCTTCTAGGAAAATATGGAATCAATCCTTTCATCCTTTTGACACAGACTTTTTGCCATATCAATCACAGATGTGTTGCTCCTTTGAACTGTGGGCCAGTCCACAACTGCAACACATAATGTGCTGTCACCCAGGGATCTTACACCAAGCCGATCAGATGTAGTCATGTATGGATCTGATTCCAAGCCAATTAGGTCCTGTCACCTACGCCCCTGCCACTGAGCTTTGAGACTGGATATAACTTAGAAAAAAAATGATGTTTTTCTTTGGGGTTTCATTAGTAGGGAGGATGCTTTACTGGAGATATTTTTCCTAGCCAGGACTCTGGAAGTGATATCAAGGGGCCCTCTAGCATGTGAACCCAGATGTTGGTGTTTCCCCAGTTTGGTGATATAGATAAATATTTCTATTACTATGTTAAGTTTATCTTTATATTTCTAGATTTCTTTAATACTGCTTCATATTGTCTTGATGTGCAGAATAAATGTTACAGTAATTATAACTTGGTGTGGAAAGTGGTCATTATACTGTGCAATCTTATCCTAAAAAGATAGTTAAAGCAGCTGCACATTTCTCCTTAACAATATACCTTCATGTGCAAAAAGATTTATAGCAGCCCTTTTTGTTGTGGCAAAACACTGGAAATTGAGGGGATGCCCATCAATTGGAGAATGGCTGAACAAGCTGTTTTATGTAGATGTAATGGAATCCTATTTGTACAACAATAAATGATAAATGGGCAGATTTCAGAAAAATTCTTTCAAAGATTTCTACAAACTGATGCAAAGTGAAATGAGGAGCAGGAAAATATTGTACACAATATCAGCAAGATTTTGTGATGATCAATTGTGAATGACGCAGCTATCCTCAGTAATGCAATGATCCAAGACAAGTATAAAGGACTCATGAAGGAAAATGTTACCCACATCTAGATAAAAAACTAATGGACTCTGAATGTAGATTGAAGCATACTTATTTAAGTTACTTCATTCTTTTTCATGGTATTTTTTCTTTTTAATCTTCTTCAAAATTGTGGCAAATATAGTACTATGTTTTATGTGATAGCATTTGTATAACCTATGTCAAATTGCCTTCCATTTCTGGAAGAAGGTAAGGAAGGGAAGGAGAGAGAAAAATGTGCAAGTCAAAATCCTGTAAAAATTAATAGTAAAAATTGTCTTGATATCTAATTAGAAAAAATACTATTAAAAGAAAAATTAAAAAAAGAAAAATTCCTTAAAAAAGAGGTCCTAAGATTCTCCCAGCAATTAATTCCTGCCACATTGTTCCATTTAACTGGACATAAATAAATAAAAAGGCAAGGCTAGAAGATTAAAAAAATGTTGAGTTAACATCAATTGCCAGGTGGATAACAAGGGGGAACACACACACACACACACACACACACACATTCTGGTTTTGTAGAGTCTTAGCTCACATAGGTTGCAAAAGGATCCTGGTGGGGCTGCTCAGTCACTTTCCTTATTTGGTAGGCTGAATAATAGGGGTAGGATGTCAGGTCATTAAGGGGAGAATGTTAATCTTGAGGTTAGAATATATTAATCTTGAAGTCTCAAGTGTTGCCAAAGATCAAGTTTGTTCTAGTAGAATGTAATTATTATCAAATATTATGGCATGAAATCTCTAATATCGTGTAAACCTCCATCAAAATAGAAACCAATAAGGCTTATCCTATGCTTGCCAGCCTGAGGGTCTCTAATTATATAATGCTTTACTGTGTATTTGTCCTCTAAGGTTACTTTTTTTTATGGGTAGAAGATGTGTCCCTCCTACTCCTAGGAGACAAGAGACAAATAAATCAATTTCCTCTTCAACTAATTCATGGGACTACTAGACAACTCATAAAGTTATGACGGAGGGTGAATGCATGTTTGCAGTTAAAAACTTTGTTAGAGTCAGGTAAAATTGACTAAGACCATGCCCTTTAAAATACTAGGTTACATATCAAAATGAAATGAAACATGTATAGGTAATTCAGCTTTTAATAAATGATATTTTATTATCTATAGAATAAAAAAAGCTACTCAGCGAGTATTAATTAGCATTTTATGTGGATAGACATGGACCTCTGTAATAGTAATGTAGTTTGAAGTACCTTTTGTATTGCTAAACTGAGAAGTACTTAGTACCTAGTTTAAATTAAGCCTCTGTTGAAGAAACAGAAGGTATGAACTCCTATTGCTTAAGTAGCAGGAAGGGTCTGAACAGAAAACCCCTGTTGTTGACATAAAAGGAAGGGACTGAATAGGGAGGAGCAATACTCTATATAAGGAAAGACCCTTCCTGGGAAAGACAGATCTTCTTGGAGCAAGCTTTGTGGAGGCAGAAGTTGCTGTCACCAGGGAGGCTGAAGAGGAAAATCCCCCCAGCCTGGAGAGAGAATGATTTTTATTTGGAGAACCTGGATGAAGTGATTTTGATTCTGGGAACCAGGTGAAACAGCTGCTGAGGGTTTCCAAGGGCCAGCCAGAGCTGCTGAGGATGTCCAAGGGCCAGCCGGAGCTGCTGAGGATTTCCAAGGGCCAGCTGGAGCTGCCAAAGACAGAGGAAGGATGATTGTGCAAGAAAATTATGAAATGAGAGTCAACAACCAGACTGAAGAAAATAAGATCTTAAAAAACAAAGTTACTCAAATGGAAAAAGAGTCTCAAAGTTAGGCAATGAGGAGAAGAATGCCTTAAAAAGCCAAATTTGCCAGATGAAAAAAGAATCTCAAAAGCTCCCTGAAGAGAATAATTCCTTCAGAATTAGAATGGAGCAAATGGAAGCTAGTAACTTTATAAGAAATCAAGCGATTATTAGACAGATCCAAACAAATGGAAAAATACAAGGCAATGTGAACTATCTTGTTGTGAAAACCACTGACCTGGAAAATAAATCCAGGAGAGATAATTTAAAAATTATTGGACTACCTGAAAGCCATAATCAAAAAAAAGAACCTAGAAATAATCCTTCAAGATATTCTCAAAGAAAATTGCCCTAATATTTAAGAATCAAAGGGCAAAATAGAGGTTGAAAGAATCCATTGATCACCTCTTAAAAAGATCCGCAAATGAATACTCTTAGGAATATTATAGCCAGGTTCCAGAGTTCCCAGATTAATGAGAAAATATTATAAGCATCCAGAAAGAAACAATTTGAATATTGTGGAGACATAATCAGGATAACATAGGATTTGGCAGCTTCTACACTAAGGGATCAAAGGCTTGGGATATGATATTCTGTTTGTGTGTGTGTGTGTGATATATATATATATATATATATGTATATATATATATTTGTGTGTGTTTTATATGTACATATACATATATATATGTTTATGTAGGAGGGTATATGGGCATATAAATGCATATGTGAGTGTGTGTATATATGTGTACAGGTATACATAGACAGAGGGCACAATTGAATAGGAAGGGATGATACTTAAAAGGTGAAAATGAAAGGTGAGAGAGTAATATAATGAGAGGATAAGGGGAGAGATAGAATAGGGTAAACTATCTCATATAGAAGAGGCAAGGGAAAATGGTCACAATGGAGGAGAAGAACCAGAAACACAAGGGAATGAGTCAAACTTATTCTCATTGAATTTGGCTTATGGAGGGAATGACACACACACTAAATAGGGTATCTCATGCTACAGGACAATAGAGGGGATGATGGAAGGGAGTGTAGGCTTGGGGTGTGGGAAGTTGGAAGCAAGTGGGGGGTGGAATAGGATGGAGGGAAATATAGTGAGTCTTTCACAATATATCCACTATGGAAATGTTTTGCATAGCTACACATGTACAACCTATACTGAATTGCTTCTTTTCCCAGTAAGGGTGGGTGATGAGGGAAGAAGGAAAAGAATCTGGAATTCAAAGTTTTAAACTGAAATGTTTATATATATATATATATATATACATATATGTATATATATATATAATACATGTAACTGGGAAATAAGATGTACACAGACTGGGGCATAGAGATCCACCATGCTTTACTGTAAATTTGGAGAGGGAATGGGGGAAGATATGGCATAGAGCAGATTGGGGGAGGGGATATTCAGTGGGATCGCTGTTTTGGGGTGGTGGCTAGGGGAAAGACAGGGAGAAAATTTGTAACTCAAAATCTTGTAGAAATGAATGATGTAAACTATAAAATAAAAAAGAGAGAAAAAGACAACAAAGATAAAAAAACAGGTGTTTATCCATACCTCTTCTTTAAGGACAAGGCTAGTTATCATGATTTCAAAATATTCAGTATTGATTTTGTTGTTATTTTCTTTACATTTACATTATTATAATCATTGTGTATGTTTCCCTATTTTTTTCAGTTCACTGTGCTTCAGTTCATGTCCCCCCAATTTCCCTGTATTCATTGTATCATTGTTTCAACAGTAGAATAATCATTATATTCATTTATTGTAGTTTATTATCCATTCCCCAAACATTGGGCATCTTTTTATTCTGAATTTTGACTAATAAAAAGATATATATTATACACACTTATTCATACTTTATGTGTGTATGTATATGCACATATACACATGTGTGTATATATATACATATACATACATGGTGACAGGCATTATTTTTATAGTGATCTTGCAGTTACATGCATAGCAGTGGATTTGTAGGGCAAAGATAAGGTGTATCTTGTCATTAGAATAATTACTTTCTAGAATAGTAGGACTATTTCATAACAACATCAAAAGTATATTAACATGGAACAGAAAGTTTCTCTTTACAAGTATTATGAGATACAACTGAAAAGAGAAATTGGAAAAAAAAGAATTTTATGGGTCTTAAAGGCCAAAGAGAAGCTAAAGAGCTTGGACTTTGTTTTAAAGGCACTTAGTAACCATTGAAGACTTTGGAGTAGGAAACTGCAATGAACAAGAAGTTATTTTAACCATTTCAGGCTTCTAATACCCAACTTTGTCCCAATTCAGGATTTTGTTGTGTGCTTTATTTTCTAGTTACTTATACATTCCATATGCATAGCCTCCTTATTTCTTTGAATAATTATTTTTCCTAAGGGAGTGACTTAATGATTCTGGCACAATGAAGAAGCTAATTTTTTTCTTCTTTACCCCCCAAACTTCAAGTGTCTAAAAGTGCCTGCTTACCAGAGGCAGGATGTGGAACAGTATGATTGAAAGGACATAAGATCAAACAGTATTGGCTGCTTCTGCCTCCTTCATTGCTGTGGATATTTAAACACTCTAATTGTCATGATTGTTAATTCATTTATGTGGACCAGTCTATTTGGAGGACCTAGCTGAAAGAAGTAACTTCATTAAGGTACCCACTTGCCTACCAGAAAATTCCTATGTATGCAGCAAGTAGTGTAAGATATCTTCATGTATGCAGAGTCTACACGGCTTTTCTAATATAATCTGTTCAGCCAAATATCCTAATTACAAAGCCTTTGTCATCAGTAAAGCCAAGGTAATTTCCCACTTTGTCCCTACGAATCTGCTCAGCAATAATAATAATCATATATAGGTTCAGAGACCAAGAGTTCTGAGCTTTAGGCTGGGGTATTAAATCTGCCATATGCTCCTGCAGCCACCCATGTTTACCAATGGAACTGAAGGAAAAGGGAGCCCCTCATGCTGGCATGTCTGTGAGTAATAAACTGCCTGACTTGTGACACTTGAATAGCTTATTTTTTTTCTTGGAACAAGAAGGGGCTTCGCCCACAAGATCCTCACGTGGACATTTGAGAGTTACCACTGAAATTGGCAGTGGTCCATTGGGACTCACTGAGCAAAGGATAACATTGAATTTTAACTTCCAGGATTGAGTGAAGTATATTGGAAAAGCTATTAACAGGAATATTCTATTAACATTCCTTTCCATCCCCTAAATAACTATGGAGCTAGATGGAGAGTATTTTAACTGTTTAGTTCAACCTCCAAATATGTTTAGCAGTAATAAGGGAACAACAGAGACATCTGCATGTTTAGTGTCTTACCTAAGGTGACCACAATGTCATCATACTTTCAGAAGGGTATGTCGCACATATAATATATAAGAACGGAGAAATGAAGTGGCTAGTAGGCTGGTAGATCAAGAAGATTATCTGGTAAACAACTCAGCTATTTCATTGTTCTGAATAATTAGTACTCACTTTCTTTGGGTTTCAGGTAAAGTGGAGGAGAGAAAAGAGGACAAGGTAAGAGAAGACAGGAGGAGATGACAGTAGAGGAGAAATTGAAAAGACTTTAGCTTAAAAGGGCCAAACTCACTCACTGCATCTGTGGTCAACTCCAGTCAACCTGATGGATATCTGGCCACTAGACCCAGATGACTTTGGAGGAGAAAGTGAGACTGTTGACTTTGCACAGCCCACCCTCATTCACATCAAAGTCAATTGCAAGGCATGTCGTACTGTACCTGATGTCACAGTCCTCTTAGAAAACGGAGGACAGTGTATACAATCTGTGAGATTTCAGGAAGGTTTTCATGCATAAGCCAATTTGACACAATTTTCCTCTATGGGGTACCACAAGCAGCAAAGAAAGAAAGAAAGAATATAAAGAAATTAATTGCACTTTGAAATTTAGCAGAATTGTAAAAACAAAGTGGTATATGTGCTTCAAATATAGCTATTTTCTAAATATTTTCTATGAAAGCCTTTATTATCTAGCAATCTGTTGCTATTTACCCTATTAAATTTCAGGTCCTGAAGCCCTATAAACATTTTAAAATTTATTTCTTCTATCAGTTCATAAGATTTTTAGCACAAGTAATGATCAGACATTTGCAGGGGCGAGGAAGAAAGATGTGAAAGACAAAAGTCACATTGAAAATAGTCCTCTCAAGTACAATATTAAAAGAATCATATCATTTATATTTCCAAAACTTAACGATCCATTTTGCTCATTTACCCATTAAATTGCCTAATTCAACTACTAATGTATTAAGAAAAATGATGATTCACCTTCTCAAATAACATGAGAATCTGAAATTTTCAAAAAGAATAGATTTAATAACATGATTTTAATGAAGCTGGTTAAAATCAATTTAGTATTTTCACATCCTCCTTATATAGGCACAGTTTCTCTGTTTTGCTAAATATATCAAAAAATAATAGGGGAAATCATAGGGAATTTGAAATAGGAAGTGATAAAAATCTAAAATTTTATTTATTGTCTATATTATACACAGTATCCTATCAAAACAGTGATTTGTGTGAATTTATGAAAGCTGCCTGTTCCATTGAAATCTGATTTATCCCAAGTGATGCTACAAAAATAGTTGTTTGTCATTTTCAAAGAGAACCAAATGACATCATGATGATGGGAGATGCTTTCATATGCAAGTGAATTGGATGTGAAACAATTCCACGAAGTTGTCAGCCTTACTCTCTCTTTCAGAGTCATTGAAGTGCAGTAGCAGGACAAAAATCAAGATAATTAGCAATGACCTGGGATGCAGTGGATGACCTTGGTATCTTTGATGTCTGAGCAAGTGCTAATTGCTCCACAGTATCTGATTCAGCCCCCTTCATGACTGATGAAACAAATTGTTCTCATCTATACATCCCACCAGGGAAAGGCTTTACATGCTTGGGGTAGTTGTTGTTTTTGAATAATTTTTCAATAATGCCTGACTCTTTGCAGCCTCATTTGGGATATCCTTAGCAAGATACTGGAGTGGTTTGCCATTTCTTTTTCCAACTCATTTTATAGAAGAGGAATTGAGGCAAACAGGGTTAAATGACTTGCCCAGCTAGTAAGTGCCTGAGACCAGATTTGAACTCACAAAAAGGAATCTTCCTGATTCCTGTCCTGGTTTCTATCTAGTGTACCACCTAGCTGCTTAGAGTAGGTAATCCCCTAAATAACCAAAAAAGGTTGAGGTCTGTCATTTATACTCACCTTAGCCTGTCTGCTAAGATGATTTACCAGGGTGTAGCTACTATCCATGTGACAGCTTCATAGAACCACAGGGGAGAATTGGGTAGACACCAAAAGTGAATGAACAGCCCTAAAAAAGGCTTAGCAAACCATCAAATTGGAGTGCTAGCCTTCCGAAACACCACTACACTTCTATTTGTCTGAGGTCAGTTTTGAACTCAGGTCCTACTGACTCCAGGGCCAGTGCTCTATTCACTGTATCACCTACCTGGCCCCTCATAAAACTCTTAAGAAAAATTTTAAAATGTTCTTTTAAAGCAATTGGGGTTAAGTAACTTGCTCAAAGTTACACGGCCAGCTATTATTTCTGGGTGTGGTGCTGAGTATCTGAGCCCGGATTTGATCCAGGTCATCCTGACACTGGAGCCGGTGCTCTTACTCACTGAGCCACCTGGCTGCCCCTTTAAAATGTTTTAAAATATATAAAACTCTGAGAGGAAGAAAGTAGCACCAGAGATACTGCCTCTCTCCCCTTCCCATGCAAAAATGAGGCTATTGATTAATAATAGAACTAGTCTTCTCATTCCCCCTCCCTACTACTATATTTTTCCAGAGCAACATCTTCTCATCTTTGTCCTTCAAAAATGATTTGATTAACCCTACGTTCATCATATTGGTAAATATGACAAAAGAGGAAAAATTTGACCAAGCAATACCACTGCTAGGTCTGTAACCCAAAGAGATAAAATAAAAGGAAAAGTATCTATATGTACCAAAATATTTATAGCAGCTCTTTTAGCAGTGGCAAAGAATTTGTAATTGAGGGAATGACCATCAGCTGGGGAATGGCTGAACAAATTGTGGTATATGATTTTGATGGCATGCTACTGTGCTATAAGAAATAATGATCAGAATATTTTTAGAAAAACCGGAAAAGACTTAAAATGAACTGTTGCAAAATGAAATGAGTAGAACCAGGAGAACATTATACAGAGTAACAGCAGCATTGTAAGATGATCAACTGTAAATAACTTGGCTATTATCAGAAAAACAATGATCTGAGACAATTCTTAAGGACTCAGATGAAAAATGTTATCCATCTCCAGAGAAAGGATTGATTGAGTCTGAATGTAGATTGAAACATACTTTTTTAAAAGAATTTTTTTTCTTGGGTTTCTTTTGATCTCTGTTTTTTTCACAACATGACTAATAGAGAAATATTTTTCTCATGACTACATATGTATAAGCTATACAAAATTGCTTGCCTTTTCAATAAGAGAGGAGACAAATAGGAATTTGAACCCAAAAATTTTTTTAGAAGACTACTAAAACTGTTCATGTAGTTGGGGGAAAATGAAATAGTAAATAAATTACTTAGAGTACTTCATTACTTAGAGATATAGTTATAGGGAACTTTGAAGATCATCTCATGCAACCCATTCATTTTTTTTAGATAATAAAACTGCTATAAAGAAAATTGTGATAATTTCCCAAGATTACACAAATGATTAGAAATTGAATCCAGGTCTCTTGACTTTGTGTACATCTATATCTATATCTAAGTCTATATCTATATCTATCTATCTATCTATCTATCTATATATATATATATATATATATATATATATATATCTTTGAAAGTTATATGAAAATAATCTCAGGATGGTTGCCTGTGACCCTAACATTTCTCAGGCTTATCTGTAAAAATGTGGCATATTAACTTATCACTCAAATGAAACTTTTCTCCAGTCCCCAGTGATTTCTTATTTGCAAAATCTAATGGCCTCTTATAAGTCCTCATTCTTCTTAACCTTCCTGAATCAGTCTTGCCTCTACCAAACATGATACTTCATGTCTCATCTCCATGCATGTCCACTGGCTATCTCCTGGGCCTGGAATCCCTCACTTTTTTAAAGTTTCTGCTCTAGCACACATTCTATATGAAAACTTTCCTGAGTTTACTAATTGTGAAGTAGTCTCCTGCTACAACTATCATGCATTTATTATCTATTCATTTTGTTTTTATATGCACATTTGTGTCTATAAATCTACATCAATCTATGCACTTGCTGTATTGTCCCTAATTTCCTTTTTGAGGAAAAAAACATATCTTTGTTTCTTCACAGTTAAAGGAGTACCTGACATATAGTAGGCACTTATTAAATACTTGGTGGTTGATTACTTCACATATCTGTAGTGAGGATCAAATAAAACAATGTATTAAAGTATTTGGAAATACTTAAAAGTGCTGTGTCAATGGGTTATTACTACTTTTACTGCTAAAACCTTTGACTTTTCTACCATACCTCTAAGTTAAGGCACAATTCCCTCAGCCTAGTAATTGTGGATCTCTTTAAAACAACCCTAATCTGTTTCCAACTGTATTTTCTAGAATTCTTTTATAGACACTCTATGTTTCAACTCACTTCTCCTGAAACTTACCCCATGCTAGCCTCTGTAACCTTTATTTCTAGCATTCCTTCCATGCAAATATTTCCTTTGTTCACTCATTTATGTGTGTCACTATATTACCCCATTTGGAATTTTCTTGGAAAATATATTGTAATTATTTGTCATTTCCTTCTCCAACTCATTTTACAGAGTAGAAAACTGAGGCAAACAGCGTTAAGTGACCTGCCCTGGTTCACACAGTCAGTCTGTAAGTAAGTGTCTGAGGCCAGATTTGAACTCAGGAAGATGAGTCTTCCTGACTCCAAACCCAGCACTCTATCCATTGTGCCACTTGCTACCTAGCTGCTTAAGAATACCCTTCCCTTATTCTCACTCACTAATGTCCTTACTATCCTTCAAATTTCAGCCCTAAAACTATTTCTTTCAAAAAATACTCCCTTATTTCTCCAACCAAATATGATTTTTTATTGCCTTTGAACCCAATAGCATTTTGTCCCTGTCTTATAGTATGTACAATATTCTGCTTCTACTATAGTTATTTATGTACTTTTATTGACTTTTTTTATAAGGCCCTTGAGACAACTTTGTGTTATTCATATTTATATTTCCTCTAATACCTATCACAAAGTCTTATACTTAACACGTAACACAATAAATATTTATTGAATAGAACACTACTGAATGACATAGTTGTTTATTTTACAATCTATGTTCCAATTTTCAATACATATTGGGAAAAGATAGCATCTAAGATAGATTTTGCTTATTCTGATCCATCTCAGGTATATTAGATGAGATAAGTATCACTATATTCACAGAAACCTCTCATTTATCTTGGCTTAGATTAAGAGCTTCTTTTTGGCATTCAATTTGCCATATACTTGTATATGACAAATTTACATTTTCACCGTACTGGTCCATCTTTTTTGTGACATTCTAGTCATTTTTCATATTTTAGCTTTGTGGTTTCAACTAAAAAAGGAGGATAAAGTTGTTCATGGAAGCTGTTCTTTTTCATATGTGCCCCTTCTTTTTTCCCAAAGAAAGACAGACAGACAGACACACACACACTTATGTACATGTGTGCAAACTCACACTTATCTCTTAGGATAGATACTGGAACATATTAGAACCTTAAGGGTGGTTGTTTTTGACTGACACAGGTCTTTGTTTTTCCTTTCTTCCTTTCTTTCCTTCAATAATTTTACCTTATACACAAGTATAAATCTCTAGGCCTGGAAATATTTTATTCAGCTAATATTTCTTGATCATTCATCATGTGTAAATCACTGTAGTAGACACTTTGAGTGATATAGGAATTAGTGATATTTGGTTCAAGGCATTGGTGTCAACCTGGAATTTTCACTGTCTTCTAAGTATTTTCTGAGTATATTTTTTTTCTGTGTTAAACAAATGCGTGTACATAATCAACAGGTGTGTGTCTGCATACACGGCATACACATTAATAAGTAATATAAATCATTATAAGAATAGACATAGCATGACCTGGGTTTAATTATTTTTTCTTTAGGATAAGCAAACTATATACAAATATACATACATAGTACATACATTTGGGTATGTATAATTTGAATGACAGAATTTAATGAATTAATACATGATGATTCTTCATGGAAAACTATTCCCAGAAAATTTGGTCATATGTACCCTATATCTGCATTTAAATCATGTATCTTTTACCTTAAAATCTTCTTGAGATAAATGAGGTATGCCATACATGTACAAGTGTTAGGAATTATAATAAAGGTGAACGAGGACAACAAATTCTCTTTGTAACTCTGGGCTTATGAGCACAGACCTTCAGTTGTTATGGCAACCTTCAATTAATGAACGTATCATCAAAGTCATCTCTCTACAATATTTTATACAGTTATTTCCATTAAATATGATTAAATGTTCCTTTCGGAGGCCAATGACACAGCTGAAGTTGGAAGTCATATAAGTAATATTAAATTACTTATATTCTCAAATACTTGATGGAAAGAATCCGTCATAAACCTTCTCTTTGAATTAAGATTTTGAAAAGATACATCTGCAGCCAAGTTATTAATAAATTATTAATGATTTTGACTGAATTAAAAGACCTACTCTACTGTGAACCATTATGTCATTTTTATTTAAAGGAAGGCGGACCAGAAATTATTAGTCTTGGAGAAGGTGGAGTAATCTAGAATTCATTTTTAGAAGTGATAGTTTATTTGGAAACTACAAAAGACCTTAACATTTTAAAAAATTCTGTCCATAATTCCCTTAGAAGTAGTGCTTTAAGTTATCCTATTCAAAGAATCACACAAACTCTAATTGGAAAGGACCCCTATAGACTTCCAGTTCAACTCCTAATTAAAAAAAAATGCTCTCTACAGAATCCTTAAAAAGTGGTCATGCACCTTTTTTGTGAAGACATCTAGCAAGTTGCAACTCATTATCTCTTGTTCTAGGATGTGCTAGATTTTATAGCTACCACTGTCCAGAAGGGTTTCTTTATATAAAATTGAAATTTGTCCCTTTGCACTTTCTACCAATTGCTTTCTAGTTCTTAGTTTTAGAGCCAAATAAAACAAGTCTAATTCCTCTTCTTTGTGACAGTCTTTCAAATACTTGGAAATAACCATCATCACCCCTACCCCACTTTCCCCACCACCCATACACACTCCATTCCCTAAATCTCCTTTTCTTCAAGTTAGATATTTTCATTAGCTTATTCTACCAATGAATGGCATGAACTCAGGACATTTGATGAAAATATCTGCTTTCCTTTTTATGCTTTCCACTGTAAAGCTTCATGTTCTCCATAGGCAATGCCTTTCCTAAAAGATTGTTCCTATAACTAAACACAATACTGCAGATACCGTCTGATGAGAGCAAAGTATAGCTGGAACTAAGACCTCTCTAGTCCTAGACACTAGAACAAGCTCAATTAATTGATTCATTCATTCATTATCCTGCAAAAGATAGAAATTTTAAGAATATCCAATCACTGGATGAAGATATAGGCAATAGGACAAGAATTTACCATATCAATTCTTTCCAGGTCTGAGGTGGAAACCTTGAAAAATGTAATGACTTTTATAAGTCCACAAAACAGATCATTAAAGTTCAGTGGTCTTATGTTAACTACTCACTGGGATGGCAAAAATGAATATCTGAGTTTATTAGCTGTGCACTAACAATTCTCCAGTTTTAATGTCTAACTCTTAAAATCTCCTTGGAGTTCAAAATGGTGTAATGTAAAAAGTAACTGGAGCATGATTAGAAAAGAAAATATTCTGTGATTCAGCTCTCAGCTGTTTGAAACTTGGTAAAGAAGTTAAAAGTTACAATATGGAAAAATAGTTCAATGATACAAATGTAAGTATTGTCTTCAGAGAAAAGTTTCCTACTTAATTGTGTTGCTTTTCCTTTCCCTTTATGTATCCAAAAAAATTTCATTCTATTTTTTTTTTTTGCTTTTTGGAGGGTAATTAGAGGTTAAGTGACTTGCCCAAGGTCACATGGCTAGTTTTTGTTTTAAGTGCCTGAGGCAGGATTTGAACTCGAGTTCTCCTGACTTCAGGGCCAGTACCCTATTCACTGTGCCACCTAGCCACCCCTCTAGTCTAACTTTTATAAAGGAAAAGTTATTTCCTTTTGGTGGTCACAGACTCAATCAAAAGAATCAGCTCCCATATCTTCATAGTATGGGAAAGAAATTAGAACATGAAATGTATTCTTTTTTAAATTTTAGTTTATATACAGGAATTAAAATACACATACTTCACTGATGAAAAATGTAGACATTAGCCTGCTAATCAATACTTAAAAAAAAAACAGCAACAAAAACAACATACACTATTCTTGTCACTGTTCCCTCAGGTAGCAAAGAGTAAAATGTATCTGTATTGAACAATTAAAAGATATCAACCTAGTCCAGTCCCTATAGCCCAGACTACAACTAGCCCAGCTATTTCCAGGGGCAGGTCTTATGGCCTCTAGTTCAGTTCAAATTCACCCACAAACTTTCAACAGTGTGTTAACCAATTTATAGATACATACTCCATAGGTATCATTCAGAACCATTATGAAAATAGATATAAACCTGGATAGATGAAATAATTGGAAAAGAGTTAATGAAAGTTATATCAGTTGATGCTAATATTTAGGAATCTTTAAAATCAACTTGATTGAAGATTGATACATGCATACATACCTATGCATGTTTATTAATATGTATTTATAGATAATCTGCTCCCATTTAACTAGTTAAAATGTGAGTTAAATGGACAGCATGGTAAGATGAAATTTAAGTTGATCATTGCAGAATTCAAGAGATGTGATGAATTGCATTATTTTCCACTTCAAATTCAATGAATAAGTTTCTTTTCTAAAAGCAGACTAATTGACTTGAAACAACCCTACTTGACCTGAAAGCAAGGTGTATTCTTGTACAGTTTTCAGGACAGCAATTTATCAATTATTGTATTAGCTCATCATGTGACATTTTCTAAAAGCCAGTGTCAGACATAATAGAAAAGCCAAAAAGATGATATTTATAACTAGGAGACAAATGAAGTTAATTTTCATAGGAAAAAATAATCTGTTGAAATTTTCATTACTTAAAAGGTAAGAATTAACTAAATTAGCAATAAGAAATCATTATGAAAACTAACAATTTCAAAATGAGAAGTTTGACTTCATGGTTTTCTTTGTCACAAGGGAAAGTTTAAATTTAAAGGGAATGAGGTCAAAATGACTAATGTAAGGAAAAAAGGCACACATAAAAATATTTTTAAAATAGAAAAGTAATGTGAATATTTAAAAGGTATATTGTATCCATTTGCACACACACACTCACAAACACAAAACCATTTAGGCATATTTGTTGAGCTTCAGAATAAAATGAATATCAAAATTGGGAGCTAAGAAATTTCTATTCCAGGCTTAGAAAAAAAAACTAAGCTCCCTCAATAGCTCAGCACTTCATTTGGGCAAATGAGGTAACATTGCATAGCTCTTCTGTGGAATTTTTAAAAAAGAAGAAGAATCACCTAGCTACTAGAAAGTATCATGTTAGAAATTACATTTGGATGAATATCGGTACCATGTACACCAAAAAAAAAATCTCCAAATTACATAGACAACCCAAATAGCAGAGGTCAATAAGATGAAATAATACATTTATGGATATGTGCATGTATATATCATGTATCTATATATGTGTATTAAATATATATTAATGTATTCATATATAAGTATATTCTATATATCTCTCTATAAATATATGTGTATATATAGATTTATATAAATTTGGTAAGTAGTAACTTTCACAACTATGGGAAAATTTTTTAGCTACACACTAGAAATGACTATAAAATATAAAAGATCCATTTCTAAATAAATAATTAAAAAACATTTTGCAAACACAAAAACAATGCATATAAGATAATACAAGAAGATACTGCATAGTGAATGAAATATTGGTTGAATATATGTCTGATAAAGGAATATTGTGCATGACATATAGGGTATTAGTAGAAATATATACTAGTAATTATTTTTAGGAGATAAATATTGAGACAAATTTTTAAAGAAAAACTGAAACTTATCCCATGGGAAAGAATCCTCCAAATTACTAATAATGAGGAAATGAAAATTAAACCAAACTATATATATTTTGATTCACTGTTCAGAATGGAGAAAATAATAAAGAAAAATTGGTAAATATTGGAGAACTTTTGGAAAGACAAGTGCCCAAATGCAGATGCAGGGGACCTTAGAATTGGATCACCTATTTTGTTTTGTTTTATTTTGCAAATGCAATAAAGGGAAATATAGAGACAGACAAGAGACAAGAAAGACATAGGAGAGACAGAGACAGTGAAAGAGAAAGAACAGATGCTTATACATATTATACATACATATTAATTTTGGGGACTGGTTTAATGATTGTACCTAAATGTAACCATTAATGACTCAATGGCACCTGAGGGAGGAGTATTTAATGGAATATTAAAAAATGTACTTAGGCCTTTGTAGCATAGCATGTGCTTTTTTTTTTTAATAATTTGGATGAAGGAAAAGAAGAATGTTCATCAAATTTGTAGATGATAGAACTTAGAAATGTAACTAATGTACCAGATGACACAGTAGAAAGTTCTTGTCAGGCTGTAATGGTAGGGCATATCTAGTTAGGTTAATTTTCATATAGATTAATGGAGATTCTTAAATTTGGGTCCAAGAAACCAATTATTCAAGTATAAGCTAGAAAAACAGCATATAAAAAACACTGCCATTTTTTTAAAAAATTGGAAATGTAGTGAACTGCAAGCTCAGCATTAGTTAGCAACATTTGACAGCCAAAAATTTAATGCAATTTTAGGCTTGATTATATATACATACATATATACACACATTTACACATGTGTGTACATATATACATACATAAACACATACACACATTCTGGACATAAATCCATAATGAAAGAATGGATAGTCTTGAAGTGCTTGACCCTGATTCTGGCATCTTATTTTAGTAATGACACTGAAGAGCTGTAGAGCATTCAAAGAAACATAACCAGGATATTAAAGGACTAGAAACCATTCAACAAAGAATTAGTTGAAGGAACTTTAGTAGTTTATCCTAGAGGGCAGAAGCAAGGTGGTGGAATAGCAATAAGAAGAACAGTAATTTCAATCTCCCACCAAAATTAAAAAAAAAACCATCCTTCTCCAAACTTACCCAGAAAAGAAATTAGACTGAATCCTGATAGAGAAATAAAAGAAAAAGTCATATTGAGTCTTTTTTTTTGCAAGCTAGATCCTCATGGGGAGACAGACAGATCTACTGACACTACAGCCAGTGTTTGGATAAGAGCACATGATGGGAACACTTCAGTGCACAAGGGCAATACAAAGTTCCAGACCAGAATGGATTATCTGACCTGCAGAGTGAAGTCACGAGTGCCAACTTGCAGTTTTGTTGCCTGCTACCCAGTTGTACGTCATAGATCCAGGGTGGCCTGCAGAGAACCATACTCACAGATGGTCCTTTAGAGAAAGAAGTGGTCTCAAGACTTTATCTGTTTACCTAGATAAATGGGCCAATTCAGAAGCCAGCCCACAGAGTACAGTTTTGACTCTAGGAGTGAGTGAAACTGGAACTCAGTTTGAACTTCTAGCTCGGTCTGAAACCTGCAGAAAAACAATCAGGGTAGAGTGCCAGAATAAAATGAAGAAGCTTCCATTTCTTCCTCTAAACCATTAAAGCTTCTTATGGGGCTAAGAGTGACTGAGTTCAGCAGCAGCTCAGATCCAACCCAGGTCAGTATTTGCAGAGCTAAGACTAGGTGGGGCAAATGTTGTGACTGGAAGGACACTTTGGAAGCACTAGTCCTTAACAATTCAAATTGTCCCTGAGCTATTGGAATAGCAGAACATTCAACGGCCCAAAATCAGTATACTTTCCCTTCAGAAGAGCACATAGCCTAGCACTAATAAACTACAAATCCAGGAAGAAACCTGGAACAATAGGCAAACAGACTAACCAAAAAAGCTGTTAAGAAAAGCTAGTTTAGTGATACGGATACTTCAGACACAAATCCAGAAGAAAAGAATGCCTTAAAATCATCTAGAAGTAATTGCCCATTTCATGCAGCATAGGAGAGGAAGAATCTCCCTCTAGTCTCATTTACTATGCCACGACCCTCAGAAGGTTAATAAAGCCAAAGCTAAAGACATTGCCCAGAATCTGGTCCCTGGAATCAGGACACAATGTAACAGAAGACTAATTCCAGGATAAATTCTGTTATCCCCTGGGACTCAAAAGGGAACAAGAAAGAGCTAATATAGTACAATTTCAGTTAGAAGACTTGACTCAAAATCTTTGCAAAGGAAACTGGAGAATCATAGCCACACTTGAGGATAAGTCCCCTTTCCCCAAAGCCACTTATAATACTGAGAAGAAGAGGCTCAATACTCATAAAGTTTGTTTCCTGAAATGATTGCAGGAGGAAAGACACAAACTCATCACAGAGAGAGTTGTATTCAATCCTTACCTCAAACCACCTGCAGATTACACAGTGTCTTCTACTATGAGAGGATGAGAGGGAAAAATGGGAAAGAAATGAAAGTCATTAAAGAAAGAATTGGAAAGGTAGCTAATGGCTAGTAATAAGAGGATCAAAGCTTCATTGAAGTAACAACCTCCATGGGAATTAAAATGAACCACATGAAAGTTAATGACTCCCTAAGGCATCAAGAAATATTCAAAGTCATTAAGAGGCCAAAGGGCTTGGAATATGATATTCCAGAGGTCACAGGAACTAGGATTAAAATCAAGAATCACATACCAGGCAACTAAGTACAATATTTTAGGGGAAAAAATGGATTTTCAATGAAATAGAGGACTTTCAAGCATCTTTGATAAAAGGACCAGAGCTGTATAGAAATTTTGACTTTCAAATACAAGAATTAAAGAGGAGCATGAAAAGGACATGGAACCAAAGGAAAACTTGAAGTTCTTATCAGTGAATTATTTCCCTAGATCAGACACAGCTACGGGGACTTATTGTACCAGTCGCTTAGCCTCATATTCTCTATCATACAGTTGAAATCGTTGTCTAGAGCCAGACCTTATTGCTTTGCCACATATATTTTATATGCACTATTACTGTTTCTTTCACTGTTACTGAAGAAGAGAAAAGATTAAAATCCCCATAAAATGCATATTAAGAAATCTCTAGAGTGAGTATACCCCAAAACTGTGAGACACATTTCTTGAATTCATAACTATGAATATTAATCTCCTTGAGTTGCTTTTAGGGATTGTTTTAAAAGTAGGTTATTTACTCAATGTAACTGCTGGTTTTTATTGAGAAAATGTGTATTTAGACCATTTGGATACACATTCAGTGCTTTTCTGACACATCAGGATAAGGAAAACCAACCAATTGTAACCCATCAACCAAAACCTTGGGTAAATCTTCACAATTATAGCTTGGCATTCATCAGCTGAAAGTATCCCTGGGACAGCAATAGAAATTTGAGAAGTTGGGATAAGTACCACAAATTGTGGCCTTTTTGAGTATCAAAAATCATCTGCAGTGAATGAAGAAGAGACTTGCTATGAAGTCAAGAAGCTACTCCATAGGGATAGGGGAGAGGGGAAAAGAGGGGTTAACACCATCCTGACCTCTAATAGCTTCCTATTTTAACAATGTACACAAGTGTTTAGTTATTAAAATGCCTATGTGTGTTCATCATTTAAAAATTCTTCTACTGAAGCAGAATGCTCTCCATGACAGTCCATTATCAATATTTTAATTAAATAAGCTTTCTAAATAAGTGATAAGCTGTGTGGATTCTAGAGAGTTTCAGAATATCTTCAAGTGCAATCTCTAATTGAGTACCTGAGGGGAAAAATGCTAGTCACACTGTCCCTATTTGTGTCTCTGTGTTATTAATCTCCGCCTTCCCCCCCAAAAAATCAACATTGCTGAAAAGCAGTTGAACTCTAATGAATTAGGAAATGTGTTTTCCTCTACTCAATAGAAAAGTAGCAACTAAGGGTATGGAAAGTGCTATACATTGTCAGATGTGATCATTCTGTCAGCTTTGGTTCATTTTTCCCCTTAAATATGAAAAATTCTATTTATACCATTGATTTAACCTTAGTGTAAGAAGATTGTGTTTTATTATGCCCCCCAGGACTTGAAAAAGTACATTGCCTAAGATGTTTAATACTGTAATATATCTGCTGCCTCATAGAAGTCAGAAGATAGTATATACTATAGTAGAGATTGTATAAAGTGTTTAGATAGTAAAGAAATAATATAGAGTGAGTTAAACCTGTTTATTTTAAAGAAAATAAAACCAAGATTTAGAGAGGGTTATGACTTCCCCAAAGCCACATAGCAAGATAATAACAGAAACCTCCACTCTTCTTGGGTTCATTCCACTCTATCACTCTACCTTCTGCTTCTACTTTGAATATTGCTTTAATTATGGCTGTCAGATGTTCAAGAGCATTTATTTTTGGTTGATTTGTTTCTGGTGGTGTTTTTTTTAACCAAGCTGCAAAGTAAGCCTAATTTCCAATGAAACCCTAATTTCTATAATGTAGCACCTCACTTCAGAGGCCTTTATTTTAAATTGGGGTATTCTTTTGTAACTTCTTCCCATTCCTCCCAATAAATTTTATGGTGTCTTGGGGGGAAAAGAAACATTCAAAGTCAAAAGATTTTTTAAAAAAGAAGAAAATGTAAAGTATTGCATAGCAAAAACAAATGGTCTAGAAAACAGATTGATGAGAAAATTTAAAAATCACTGAAGTACATGAATCTAAGTCACTGCTGCCATGACTGCTAAACTGCTATGACAAAAAATGAAAAGATCCTATAAATCATATTTCAAGAAATCTTAAAATAAACTCTCCAGATCCTTTATAACCAAAGGGCAAAATCAAAATAGGAAAACAAAAGAAAACAAACCAAAAAAAAAAAAAAAACTACCAGTTCTTCTTGAAAGAAACCTCAGAGTAAAAACTCCAAAGAAAATCTTATTTCAAATCCAATGATATCAAATGAAATATTGAAAGTGGTCAGAAAGATATAACTCAATTGTAAAAGATCCATAGTGCTCACATATAAACTATCAGTCACTACAAATAAGAATTAGAGAACTTGAGGGCTATAAAAATGTGCATACCCTTTGTCCCAGCAATACCACTTTTCAGTATGTATCCCAAAGGGACCATTCAAATTGCAAAAGAATCCATGTGTATAAAAATATTTAAAGCAGTTCTTTTTGTGGTGGCCAAGAACTGGAAATTGAAAAGATGTCCACCAATTGGGGAATGACTGAACAAGTTGAGGTACATGAATGTAATGGAATACTATTCTGCCATAAGAAATGATGAATAGGGCAGCTAGGTGGCTCAGTGAATAGAGTAGTGACCCTGGAATGAGGAGGACATGAGTTCAAATCTGGCTTCAGACACTTGACATATTTACTAGCTGTGTGACCTTGGCCAACTCACTTAACCCCAATTGCCCTGCCTTCCCTCCTCCAAAAAAAATGATATACAGGCAGTCTTGAGAAAACCTGGAAACATTTATATAAACTGATGCTGAATGGAGTGAGTAGAACCAGGTCATCGTACACAGTAACATCCACATTGTGACTAGCTTTGATAGACTTAGCTCTTCTTAGCAATGCAAGGATCTAAGACAACTCCAAAAGACTGATGATAGAAAATTCTGTCCAAATCCAGCAAAAGAAAATAAAAAAAAACAATTATGGGTCTAAATGCAGATGGAAGCATATTATCTGCACGCTCTTTGTTCTTGTTTCTTCTTTCTCGTGGTATCTCCTATTTTTTTCTTTACAATATAATTATTGTGAAAATAGGTTTAATATGAATGTATATGTAGAGCCTATATCAAATTACATACCATCTTGGAGAGTGGGGGAGAAAAATAGGGAGAAAATTTGGAACTCAAAATCTTATGGAAGTGAATATTGAAAATTAAATATACACACATGCATATATGTATATATACACACATATCAGTATATACATGCATATATACATATAAATTAGAGAACTTGGAATACATGTTTCCAGATGGCAAAAGATAGAGATTTACAACCAAGATTTTTTTTTCAGAAAAAAAATGAGTATAGTTATATATGAGAGGAAAATGGATGTTTAATGGTATGAAAACTTCCCTGTATTACTGATGAAAATATCAGAGTTTCATAAAAACTTTGAAGTTGAGACATGTGTAAAAGAAAAATAAGGTAAACGCAAGTGAAAATATATAAAGGAATAAACAAGGATAAACTGCTTATATTGTGAGATTATACATTGATATCATACATAGTGAGATAAGAAGAGTGAAATAGGACAATAAAGGTATCTACTGAAAAATTACTGAAGAGATTATGATGTTAAAAGATTACAGAAGAACAAATCAAAGCTTTCAGTCATGATGTGAAAATATTCTAAATCATTAATAATTAGATAATTAAAATTAAAACAGTTCTGAGATACCACCACAAAACTACCAGATGGGCTAATATGACAGAAAAGGGAAAAAATGCTAGAGGAGCTTTTTAAAAATTGAAACACTAATATACTATTGGTAGAGTTGTGAACTGTTCCAACCATTCAGGAGAGTAACTTGGAACTATGCCAAAGTGTTATAAAACTGTGCATACCCTTTGATCCAATACTACTACTAGGTGTGTGTCTCAAAGAGATCAAAGGAAAAGGAAAGGACAAGTATGTGCAATAATACTTATAGCATCTCTTTTTGTATTGGCAAAGCATTGAAAACTAAGGGGATGCCCATCAACACCAAATGATTGAAGGAGTTATGGCATGTGATTATGATGGAATACTATTGTGCTATAAAACATCATGAGCAGTAAGCTTTTGGAAAAGGCCTAACAAGGCATATATGAACTCATGCAAGTGAAGTGAGCAGAACCAGGAGAACACTGTACACAGTTAAAGCAATATTGTAAGGATGATCAAATGTGAAAGACTTAGCTTCATTAATCAAGACAATGATCCAAGACAATTTCAAATTATCCATGATAAAAAAATACTATCCACCTCCATAGAAAAAGCTGATGAAATCTAAATGCAGATTAGAGCATACATTTTTCTTATTTTATTTTTCTTGTTTTATGTATTTTGTCTGTGTTTTCTCTTAGCCACATGGCTATTATAGAAATTGCTTCATGACTTCACATTTATAATCTATATTAAATTTGTTGCCTTCTCAATGAGATGAGAGGAACAGGATGGAAGGAGGGAATTTGGAGCCTATTATAAAAAATGATTATTATATTTTCCCCATGTAATTGGGAAATATATGATTAAGATATGCCTAAAAAGATTCACAATTCTTTAACAGATTGAATAACCAAAAGATGTTAATGCAAGTGACAAAAGTAGGGATTGCTACCTTTTCTTTTGGTCATGAACCCACTTACCAGTTTGTTGAAGCATGGGACCCTTTCTCAGAATAAAATGAATTAAATAAAATACATTGTATTAAAATGAAAACCAATGATATTGAATATAGTTAACTTTAAAAACATCTAGAATGCAGGTTGTACTCCAAAAAAATTTCTGTGCTTTCAAAAAATTACTCAGTTTTGTTCCTCTTTTAATGAGAATATGACTATATAGTTCATTTGCTTTAGCTATATTAGTCAGCAAAAAGATTCTTGCACATCTGTATTGATCAGGTTTGCTGTCAGTTTCTTACTGAAGCTCTCCATCTAAACCTTAATTGAACTTTCATAGTACATATGCCAATAGGATATACATTTTTGAAATGTTATCAGACTCAGGCAATGGTTTGCTAGTAAATACTTAACAATTAGTTCTTAGGGGGGCATATATTTACAATGCACTTTTAAGTTTACTATACACTATTAATATTTTCTCCATCACTTTCTTAAGTCTAGGCAATTAAAAATGATAAATTAAGCCCTAATTTACAATATTTGCGATTTCCCAAATATAAATGCTCAAGATGAATATATAATGGTAAAGCACTCATTGGAGCTGGTTCTCCCCCCAAAAAGTCCCTCATTAGGCATAGGCATTGACTGGAATATTGCTATAGAAAAGATTGTATTTCCCCATAGTGGCATGGAACCAAAGCACAGATTCTGAATGATGAGACCAAGGAGTCCTTGGAGTCAAAAGATAAGCCACTTGTTGAGCTAGATTGGGGGCAATAGGAACATTTGGGTTGCATGGAACTCACAGGAATGAGGGAGGAGCATTGGCTGGCAGGACAGTGTCCTCTTTCATTGAGACAAGCAGAATATGTGACTGAAAGATATGTAAAAGATGTAACTGTAACACAGAGATGTTCAAGGCATGCAGGATGAGAGCAGAGACAGATACATGTATTGCCTTCAAAAAAGTCCCAATACTAAGACACCAATGATATTGTTATGAGTTTGTTTATGTGGAAAAAAGTTTGATCTATTGTACATGAAAATTAGTGGTCACACTTTAATTCTTTACACATTGCAACATATATTCTTTATTTGTAATTCTGTTTTTTTTTTCTTTTCATTGTTGTTGTTGTTTTAATTTAATTGAGAGAGAACTTTGGGTTTGGATAAACATGAATTATATTGAGAAAAATTTCCCAGGAGAGAAGCATACAAGAATAGAGACTTATAAGAACTATCATTTGATGCTCATGTTCCATTTTGCTTGCCAATCTGGATAATTCATCATGGTTTACATTGTATTTAGAGTTATTGGTATATAAGTTTTATTTTGTCTATTAGATTCCAAATTCCTTGAAATAGAGAAATCTAACTTAATTCATCCCTGTGTAACCCCTGAGCACTTAGAAAATATCTGTTGATTTCAAAAGTGAATGAATGAATGAATAAAGCATGTATAGTAATAGGTGCCCTCAGTTTTCTTAAGGATAGGTACCAAAGCATTCCCAATATCTTCTATATACTTAACTTTTGAAGTACTTTCATAATGTGCATTCACAGACATCAGTTTCTAAATGATCATAGCAAAAGATTGTTTTTTTCTTAGCTTAGAGGCCCCTTGCTTCCATGTTTCTTGCTGCATTTTCAAACAACCATATAAAAGAGATAGACTAGGACTGGACTTAGATTCTATGACCTAACATCTACCCTTTAGTGAAGGAAATCACTCTGAGAAGTAAAAATGATTCTAACAGCACCTGCCAGGCTGGCAGGCAATAGCCTGAGGCTGTTAATGAACTTCTCTGGATAATTAGGTCTACAGAAGCACTTTCGCATTGCAGACTTATAAAGAGCATCTAGCTCCTAAATGATGACAACAAGAATAACATTAGTTCTTCCATTATTCCTTGACCAACTACTGCATTTTACTTGCACAGAAGAAGTAACATAAAGTTGCAGTGTGTTCTACATTAGGGAACAACGCAGTGCTATGATTAATAAAAAGAAGTGAGGAAAGTGAGTTTTTAAAAAGCAAAAAAAAAGATGAGAAAAAAACAGTTCAAAGTCAAGATAATAGAGGGCAAATTATAAATAAACTGATGATAATTAATGTGACTTTTTGATAATGATAATAAGCAAGCATGTTTTCCATTATCAACTAGCTGGTGTTGCTTAGCTCTTAAACAGCTATAATTAAAACTTTTAGCATTTATAAATTTGAAATTCTATTATCTAATTGATGATATTTTGCCTTAGTTGAGATTTATGAAGGTAATTAGGAAGTTATTATTATTCAAGTGTTGAATCATAGATGTATTTGAGAGTATAATTGGTGTCAACTGTCCAAGAAAAATGACATCTCTTAAGTTTTGCTTTTTTTCTAAATATGTCATCAACATGCATATATATTTCTGAAAATTTAGAATTTAAAAAATTATTCTGCATTGAATTTTCCAAGACATACTCTTTTTTTTTTTTTTTGCTCTTTGCTTTTTGGAAGTGGATAGGTATGGCAACTGGGGCTAAGTGACTTACCGAAGGTCACAGGGCTCATTTTGTGCGAAGTGTTTTAGGCTGGAGTTGAACTCAGGTCCTCCTGACTGCAGTGCCAGTGCTCTATTCACTGCATCACCTAGTGGCCAAAAAGTTATACTCTTTATAAAAGAAAATCTCAAGTTTATCTAATATTAGAATTGTGAGCAAGTAATTTTTAAGATATTTGTTTGAAACGTCCATTCACAAATTTCAATTTGTCATTTCCTTGCTTGTATTTTATGTATTAATATACATATATGTAAATAAAATGTTATGGCTTTTTCACTTTCTGTTTAAAATCTATATAAAAAGCCATTATACATAAAGATATATGCATGTGCATATGTATATGTATCTACATATGCATACACATATACATACACACTTCAATTGAATTCAAATTCATTCTGTTTTTTTGGCTTTTTTGAAAACTGAATCTCTCATATCTCATTCAGGCTGGATTATATAAAATTCCACTGCTCCATTTCTGTCCTGAATTAGTTTGCCCTTTAAAAAAAAATCCTGGGGGAAGAACCAAGATGGCAGAGTAGAAGCACAAACTTAACATGAGCTCCTGCTCCAAACAAATTCAATGCATGTAAAAAAATGACTCTAAACAAACTTTAGAGCTACAGAACCCACAAAGTGACAGGAAGAAACAAATCTCCTGCTGAAGGCAGCCCAGCAGGCCAACAGGAAAGGTCTATCACATTGAAGTGGGAGCTGAGAGCAGTTGTGAGCCCTACGTTTCTGGCCTGAGGGTGACCCCAACCAGTGGTGGCCTGTGACCAGAGCAGACACCTGTTCCCAGAGGCAAGAACCAGCCAGAGGTGCAGCAGTTGCACCACATGGCTGCATTAGGAGCTCCTGGCCTCCAAATTGTAGGGGGATCAAGACAACATTCAGAGGGTAAATTCTGTTGCTTTTACTTACTGGGATTTGGATTGTGGTCTTCGGTGGTGGTCCTAGGGTGTGTGGCCAGTGAGCCAGAGTTTGTGGGGGCTGTAGAGAGGTAGCCCTCCTAATGGCTCTGGCAGCTGCAAAAAAAACACCAGCATTTTGGGACAAATCTTTCTCCATCCTGGAAGCAGAGTTCTATTGTGGCAAAGAGCTCAAAGTCACCTAAATGGCAGGCAATATGAGCAAGCAGAGTAAAAACAAAGACACCTTAAAATCCATTTTTGCAGACAAAAAGTATCAAGGCATGGAACAGGAGGAAGAGAGTGAAATCAGAACTCCTATATCTAAAGCCTCCAAGAAAAATATGAACTGCTTAGAGGCCATAGAGGAACTCAAGAAGGATTTTGAAAATCAAACAAGAGAAGTGGAGGAAAAATTGGGAAGAGAAATGAGAATGATGCAAGAAAATCATGAAAAGCAAGTCAATAGCCTACTAAAGGAGATCCAAAAGTACACTGAAGAAAACACCTTAAAAAATAGATTAACTCAAATGGCAAAAGGGAGGCCCAAAAAGCAATTGTGGAAAAGGATGCCTTAAAAAGCTGAATTTATGGATGAAAGGGGGGATGATGGAAAGGAGGGAAGGCTGGGGGGAGAGGGAAGTTGGAAGTACCTACTTTTGAAAAGGGATGGGATCAAAGTAGAGAATAGAACAAATGGGAGGTGGGATAGGAGGGAGGGAAATATAGTCAGTCTTTTACAATATACCCACTATGGAAATGTTTTGCATAGCTACACATGGACAACCTATACTGAATTGCTTACCTTCCCAGTAAGCATGGGTGACAAGGGAGGAAGGGAATGCATCTGGAATTCAAAGTTTTAAAAGCAAATGTTTAAAATGTGAATATGTTATTATTATTATTTTACATGTAACTGGGAAATAAGGAATACAGGCACTAGGGGTCCTCTGTAGAGATGCACCATACCCTACTGGAAAGTCAGAGGGGTTATAGGAGAAGATATGGGAGAGAGCAGATTGGAGGAGGGTATATCCAGTGGGATCACTATTTTGGGATGGGGGATAGGGTAAAAATGGGGAGAAAATTTGTAACTCAAAATCTTGTGGAAATAAATGATTTAAACTAGAAGCTTATAAAGCATTTATTAAAAAAATTTAAAAAAATTGAATTTTCCAGAAGGAAAAGGAATTTCAAAAACTCACTGAAGAGAATAACTCCTTCAAAATTAAATTGGAACAATTTGAAGGTAATGACTTTATGAGAAATCAAGATACTATGAAACAGATTCAAACAAATGAAAATAATAGAGGGCAATGTGAAATATCTCATTGGAAAAACCACTGACCTGGAAAAATAGATCCAGGAGAAATAATTTAAAAATCATTGGACTACCTGAAAGCCATGATAAAAACCAGAGCCTAAACACCATCTTTCAAGAAATTATCAAACAAAATTGCCCTGATATTCTAGAACCAGAGGGCAAAAGAGAAATTGAAAAGATTCACCAAACATGTCTTGAAAAAGACCGCAAAAAGAAAACTATTTGGAATATTACAGCAAAATTCCAGAGCTCCTAAGTCAAGGAGAAAATACTGCAAGTAGTCAAGAAGAAACAATTTGAGTATTGTGGAAACACAATCAGGATAACACAAGACCTAGCAGCTTCTACATCAAGGGATTGAAGTGCTTTGAATATGATATTCCAGAGGTCAAAGGAATTAGGACTACAACCAAGAATTGGCTACCCAGAAAAACTGAATATAATGCTACATGGGGAAATATGGTCATCCAATGAAATAGAAGATTTTCATGCATCCTTGATGAAAAAACCAGAGCTGAACAGAAAATTTGACTTTCAAATATAGTAAGAGAAGCATGAGAAGGTAAACAGGAAAAGGAAATTATAAGGAACTAACTAAAGTTGAATTATTTACATTTCTACATGAAAAAACAATAATCGTAGCTCATAAGACTTTTCTCAGTATGATGATAGTTGAAGGGAATATATATATATGCATACATATATATGTATAGAAGGTTGTTATGTGTATATAAATATATATGTGAGTGTGGGCATATATTTGTTTATGTATACATAGACAGAAGGTGCAGGACAAGTTGAATATGAAGGGATGATATCTAAAAAATAAAATTAAGAGGTGAGAAAGGAATTTATTGGGAGAAGGAAAGAGATAAAGTGGGGCAAATTATCTCATATAAAATAGGCAAGAGAAAACTCTTACAATGGAGGGAAAGAGCAGGAAGGTGAAAGGGAATGGGACAACCTTATTCTCATTGAATTTGATGTAAGGAGAGAATAACATACACACTTGATCGGCTATCTTAACATATAGGAAAATAGTGGGGGTAGGGTATAAGAGAGGGTATGATAGAAGGGAGACCAGATTGGGGGAGCAGGAATTAGAAGCAAACATTTTTGAAAAGTGATAGGGGCAGGGCAACTAGGTGGCACAATGAGTAAAGCACTGTCCCCAGAGTGTAGCGGCAAGCACCCCAAGCGTCCTCAGGGTTTGCAGCTACCACAGGTTCTTGGATCTGCTTTGTTAAAGGAAAGCAACTCAAAATGGGTTAACAAGCTTACTTTAATCAGTCAGACATATATCGTTTACCTTGTTCAGGAGAAAAGGTCAGAACCCTGAACCTCAAAGTATACAGGCATAATTATCAAGACAGAAACATCAAGTAGACAGATTTCCAAACTGTCCAACCATTACATCCATACCCAGTCAACATCTGGGTTTCCACATTCTGGATTTTTCAAAGCCGGGGGACTCTCAACAACGGCTTCCCAGAATTCAGATCAAATCACAGAACACTTCACAAAGTGAGTCCCAAAACAAAGCTCCACATCAGGGCTTATATAGCCTTCTCCTGGCTCAGAGAATGTAACAACCTTATTGACTCACTGGCCAATCAAGAAGTATCTACTGAAAAACAAGCCTCCCTCCCCAGGCTTCTGGTGCACTTTAGCCTAGGGGCAGGGAAGATCTTCCAAATTTGCATTCCCATTACACAGAGTTAGGAGAAGCTGAGTTCAGTTCCAGCCTCAGGCACTTAAAACACACACACACACACACACACACACACACACACACACACACACACA